>NC_090440.1:186100384-186400384 GCF_031143425.1 Pleurodeles waltl | reverse complement strand
CCTGCTCCTAAAAAATGAAACTTTAAAAGTTTAATTTTTCTTTTGAAATGCCTCCTGTTTTCCATTACGAAAAGTGGGCTGAATGTCAAAGAAAAATGTTTGCTCTATTAAAAAGCGATCAGACGTGGTGGTCTGTAATTCCTAGCAGGTAACAAATTGCGACCAACCTTAATAATATTCATGAGGTGGGTCGATTTGGGGCCTCACTAGGAATCGTTATTTTAAAATATATATTATACTAGAACTGTGATTCACTATTCCTAATTTTTGTACATATAGCCCTAAAGCCAAAATGTCCCAAAACGGGAGTAAATGTACTCAGGCTCTTGACAGACCAGGAGTAAGTCCAACACCAAACATGGCCATCGACTGGTACTGCAACACCCCAATATAAAAAATAATGGAAGCAGGGACTTCAAATAACACCCCACATTAAATAATGTTAAAATAAAATAATGTATTTAAACTCATTGAAAATATGGATACATTGAGTTACATATTAAGAAAATATTTTAAGATATTTTAGTAGCCTTACTTAATGTAAAAAGGAATGTATCTTTTTAAAATAAAATGTATTTAATTTATGCATAACATTTTAATAATTTCTACTACATAATAAGTATAATAATTTTACTCTGTGTTTTTTAATAAGGCCTACAAAACAATTTCAATTTAAAGTGATATATATGTATTTTTTCTTTTGGGTTCAATGTGTTCGGACACTGGCGGTCTTCAAGGCTGAAGGGTGCGATACTCCAGCGGTTGGACCACGCCGCTGTGTGTAAACCACGGCGTTGCTCCACACAACGAAAAAGGGAGTCGCATATTGACTTTACTACTGTCCTTATTTTTGTTGCCTAAAAGCGCGCAGTTCACAGAATTTGACGCATTTCAGTCCCTCCTGGACCTTGATCACGGATATTCAGTCCTCTTTCCATGTTTAAACACCTCTACCAACATAACGCGTTTCTGTTTGTTTTTCCCCACAAACAATGCTGTGTGTGTGTATCGGGCATCAAAATCCATTGTGTCCATATATATTTCTACCTTTCACCATTAAAAGTGCAATTATTGCCTTAACCCTCTACCAAAAACATTCAAGTTGAAATGCAAAGCGCACATAAATAACATACAGCCCACAGTCTATTCATGTTATCTGATACATTGCGCAATGCATTTTGGTTGTTGTGGTCATCCTAACGCTTTCTATCACAGCATCATAGCCCCACCCTCGTCACATTGTAACTCCTTAAAGCTATAAATGTGATGTCAAGAAGATAATCACTCATCACTCAAAATGTGTATGCAACAGCTTTCACAGTGGAAAGCATTAAAAACCTCAATCATGACATTGTCACCTTTTAACCAGCTCATTCCTTCATAGCTCTCTTCAATGGAGAAGCTGGTCTCTATTTATATTCTGCATGTCACAACATTTGATTGTTCAAACTTTATACCTGAGGACTCGCTTATCTCTGATCACGTTAGCACATTATAGGCATTATTTTTATATATACTCGAGTCATTCCATTAATTCTAAACACGCTGATCATTTCCAAGTTCTCAAATGGATGTACAGTTCCTCGTCCACACCTACGGGGGTAAGTGAAGTTACATAAAGCCCACAATCTGTTCATATGATCCAATGCATGTTGCAAGGCATTTTGGTTGTTGTGGTCACCCTAACATTTTCCATAGTCCACTATCTCACCAGGGTCATCATGTTTACTCACTACACCTTTTTTCCTTGTCAAAACACATCAGTGCGTTAAGTAGTCAAACGTAGTAAATTTACTACAAAAGGTAAGAGTAAATTTACACTGAGTAGATTTATTCACGTGTAAATTTCCCTTTGGCAATAATCCCCATCTTTTGGTCCATCCATGTCAGGACCAGGCAAATTTATTTAACTGCATCTGCAGCCTTGGCCTTACTATCCACCAGATGGCAGTATTACCATACATCGTGAATGGAGCAGGAATGTAATTGTACAGACGTTACTCTAAGCGTGTTTTATTTTCGTTAAGTGAAGAACTAACATTTTTGTTGCTGGATCTAAAGATTTATCTGTTATTTTGTGTTTAGATGAAACTGATGCTCGACGGAAAGAGGCTATCCGTAAAAAGGTGAGTAGAGGCGGAACACTGTTCAGGAACACCAAGAGGAGGTGTAAATCCAAAAAGAAAGAAAATGAGGGGGTTGAGCACATAAAACAGAATTGGAGTTAAAAATAGAGACGGACAAGAAATAGGGAGCAAAGGTAAGGGTCTGTGAGAAGTTACAGGAAAGAAATAATAGTGCCATGTGATGAATAAAGACACTTCAGGTTATTAGTGTGTTATGAAAGTAGGCAGACAACTTTACAACACCATATTTCACAACTCCAGTTTTGCATGCACTTAAACAAGGACTGTTATCAGATTTGTCCAGGTTTTGTGTTCTGTTAATTGAATGAGGCACAGGACCTCTTAGTGCAAGGAAACGGAATAAGAACAGCAACTTTACTAAACAGTGTGAGGGTTGCTTACCTCAACCCACGATATGCCATAAAGAGTAACACTTTTAGTTCTTATAAAGATAAAATGATCCTTTGTAGTGAAGGTGAGTTCCACACCGGGGTTGCCTTCTCTGTAAATACTTGGTCACCATTCCTGACTTTTCTAAACTTTGGCACTATTGGCAGCGTTGATGTGCTCAATATCAATATCTTGATTGCTCTGGAGGCCAATTGCAAAGTTCCTTTATTGTTTTAATTTTTATTTACCAGACAGCTTCTCTGGTGGCACCCCACCCCAGCGGTCTTTTTTTTTCTTTTTATATTTTCTTTTTTCTTATTCTTTGGGAGGTAGGGGTTGGAATCAGGCATCAAACTGCTGCTGAGCCCTCCCTTAAAAAGGTGTTTTGCACTACTGCAATTTCACTTTTTTAACTTATCGACCCATCTCAGATCTATATTAAAAAACAAATCTTTACACTTGTGTAAACACACACAAGTGTTATAATTCATGCTTGTACACATTGTGTTCCGCATGTGTTCGTACATCCTCACGCATGTGTACACCTACAAAATGAGCGGCATCCTTGCACCTTTTTTATTTTTTTTATTAAACTTTTGGCTGTACTGCACACAGTAATGCCAATTCTGTACAGCTTTGCAAAAAGCAGTAACATAACCAATAGTTCACAAATACGAGACCTGTTGGCTTTACCAGTGCTTGTTTACTGCGAGGGAATGCAGAGCAGACAAATACGTACCAACATCCAAGCCTCATGAGTGTACATGTGGTCACATTCTGAAGATGTGAGCGATGTAGCAGATGGTGTGGCAAACCAGGATATCCCTTAGTGAGTCACAGGCTTATTGAAATGTTTAAAATGGTAAAGAAGAGAGGAAAAAGGTGTGAAAGACAACTGTGGAGGCAAGGGAGAGAAACAAGTCAGAACAGATATGTTGACAGTAAGGATAGTGTTGAGTAGTATGAAGGAGCAATGATAGGAAGTTGGTGATGGATTCATGGAAAAAGCAAGGGTAAGTGTGCATATAATGAAAGAAGCGTAGAGACTAAGGGCCTTATTTAGAGCGTCGCAGGATACATCCGCCTTATTTGGAAATCCTCGCCCATCTCTCAGGGATCTCTGTGCTGCAAGGGAATGATGGCAGCTACCTCTACAGCACTGAAGGTTTGCCAAGGTGAGGCCATGTTAAAGGATGTTTGTGGCACCCTTTTTTGGTTCAGTGAAAACAAACTCCTAAAGCTGAAGTTTGGTTTCACCTTTGCATGGCACAACTGAGCAAGAACAATGGCTGACTTTTGTCCTGTCTCAGTGGGGAAATAGGGTTTGGGGTGGGTTGTCTGTCAATGTGACCTGGTGGCTCATTGGCAGACTGGGCAGCAGATCAAAGCCTTACAGCGGTGGAGCCAGTGAAGGCTCCTATATGTAAACCTGGCTCTTCCCAAGATTCTAAATAGAATGAGTGAACTGCAACTTTGGCAGGCCAGGAGCACCATTAATTTATAGCATCGCTGCTGCTCCACCAAACTTTAAATGAGGTTCCGTTAATGACATGGAGGGACAGGCAAGTGTATGACAATTGTACCACCACTCTCTTTGTACAGGTGAATCAGTATATCTCCAGGGCAGAGGAGCTGAAGGTGGTGGTGTCCTCCAACAACAGAGCCCTCTTGCAGCAAGGGCACAGTGGCCGGGACATTCTGAAAGGTGAGATAAATGGGGCAGGAGAATCATGTTGTCTTTTGAACTGATAGATATTCATGGGGAAGAGAGAGGAAAAAGGAAGATGTAACTGTAGGCTGCTGCTGCTATGTGCATCACTGAGAGACTGCCATATGCAAGATTGCAAGATATTTCTAGTGACTAGTGTTCATTCTCTGTGCCTGTGTAACCCTCGTCCTTTATTAATTTTTATTGTTGATTGATGCATTTTACTTGCTCCCTATCCCTAGTTAACCTTTATTAATCCTGACATAGATGACCCCATGTGAGATTTCAGTGAGCACCAACAGAAATCTGATGGTGTTGCTTCCAAATGTGGAATCCATTCTCCATAGTAGGTGGAATAGATGTGAGCAAATGTATCAGCAGTAGTGATATATTCTCTCCGTGTTACTCTATACTCATGAGATTTTCTACGCTGTCGCTGAAGCTCAAAAACACACTTTTTATTGGAGACCACCGGACCCACAAGTTCACCATTTGGATTTTGTGGCAATATCCTCAGAACTGTGAGTGCTGGAAAGGCTTAGTCGGTGGTTTTGGACTGAGAGTGATCAGATGTTGACCATGTAATCCAATTCCAAGGCCAAATGTTAAAGGGAGGAGTCCCCTGGATCCCTGGGGTGGCATAAAATTGAGCGCACAGGCTTGCAAAGTTATGCTGTTACATGGGTCTAACAACATTCTCAATGTGCAGATTTTAAAGCAGCACTTTCTAATGCCCTTGTTATGTTCTGGCTAATGGGTGGCAAAGTCACTCTCTCTTTCCGCAGTGTCTTCCATGTGTTCTTAGTCAGTTGAGCCTTTCTCTGTCCTTCCTGGTCAGGGGATCAACTGCTTTCCTCAAACCAGGCAGTACAGCCCACTTTTCTGCCCGGAGCTTTAAATTTCTTCGATTTCAAAGATTTGGTCCAAACTCTTAGAGGAGGAAAGAAACAAGTTCTGTAAAACATCTCTCTATATAAGTGCAGCTAGAGTTTCCTAAGTGCTCAATCAATACAGGCACCCTTGGATGAGTAATTTGTATTTTTCTAAGATCTTGTTTGGTGCTAGTGGTCATTCACTATTCGAGGTCAACCAGGATAGAGGCATTTTTTGGGGCATTCCTTTCGTGGGCGTCCACTTTGGCATGGGAGAGGAAGGTCACCAAATGCTCACAGTATGTGTCTTAGACTTGTCCAACTTGGTCAGTTTTAGTTGTTGAGGTGATTTGACAACACACTTTTCAAGGAGGATGGGTTTAGGTACCTGTGATGGGTAGAAAGAGAGCCTGAACAGGGAAACAGGTAAAGCCACTTAGTCTGCACAGTCACCGGGGCTCAGGCTGACAGTATCATATCAGTTACGTCCACAAAATGGACAAACGCAACTAGCAGGAGAAACTGCATTCTCTGCTGGCACTCTCCTTTCTCTTCTTGTGGCAACTTTCATACCCTTAATCACACAAAACACAAGTAGTCATACACCTTCCCCTGCACACGCACTCTTCAATTGGAGGAAGTTAGAGCTTCAAATACCAGGGACTGTGGAAAATGTATTAGGGAGGTCTGGTTGACAGGTACAAGTGAAAAACACTGTACCAGAGGGCATGGTCAGGAAAGATGGTTGTGTGGGTGTGTTTCTTGGCTGCTCAGCCGTAACCCACAGGAAATCCTTCACTTCTATATGGGAAAGCAGAGCCCTCAGTACGAACTGAGTCAGGAGTGAGGAGCAGGGTTATGGGAGCCAACCTGAGTGTTCAACTTCTAGTTTGGCCACACACAAATTTCGGATACAGAGTGCTGCACTGCGGCCGTCCGGAATATGTGAGCAGAACAAAGGGTGGCACCTAAGCCGAAGGGCAGTGTTTGAGAAACCTTCAGCGGCAGTCTTCTGGAATGTGGAGGTTCTAATGGGGTGTCCCAAGAGAATAGCTGTAGTCCCAAAGGGGGTCAGAATGTTTGTAAGAGCAAGAGAGGAAGTGAAAGATGTGGGTAGAGGAGTGGTGGTCGGGTAGGTAGTCTGCCAACAAGTGAAGATCAGCTCTCAGCGGTGCCCACTCAGTGCTTGTCCATATACATTTTTGCTGGAGGCGTTGTAGGTCCCAAGCAGCCTAGTTACTGAATAACCTTCTTTGGGAATGGTAGGAGGATTTTGATGCTGGTGAGGCTACAACTAGTGTCTCACGATTGAACATGAAAAGGGAAAAATTGATAAAATGAGCACAATCACGCCCAAAAAAGGGACAAAAACAGCTGTGATGTAATGTTGTCCTTCTCACCTGCCCGCAGCAGTTTTCTTGTATCTCAGATTAGTTACCTCTTCGTCTTGCGCTGTGTTCCTCTTATTTCGCCTTGTTTGCTTTCTTTGTTCCAGTTATGAGTGGTCAGAGGGAGAGAAGTGGCGTGGGCAGGGAAATAAGGGGAAAGAGTACATGTAGTTGACATCCCTTGATAATGTTGATGAATTGTTCCTGTCTGTGCTACATAGTTATCACAAGTGATAAGAACTCCATAGTCTCATGTAAGCAAATGGGCCCTTGGAGGCATCTGGAGCATAGTCATGTTGTTTTAGACTCCTGTTATAGTAACAAGACTGCTGGATTTGCGGTGGCAGCACCACTGTTTGTGGGTGACTGAGTCAGTTCCACACCGTCTTGGCAGCTGTCTTTCCAACCCTTTCGGTTAGCTAGCAGCACCTCACCAAAACCTGAAAAAAATGTGATTCATGGCAGCCCAATATATTTATTGAAAATACTGCAATCTTCGATAAAATATATGTCCTGCAATTACTAGGGCAATGAGGCATAACTGTATTAGAATGGTGGTGACCAGCGAGAAGAAAATAAACAGTTCCAACATATTGGAATAATATGCATAAATGAGTTGTTCCTAGCCCCTAACTCCTAAGCGAGAGCGTAGCAGTGTTAGCCCAGTCTGTCCATTCTTAGTCCATGGGAGGAGCACCCACCCTTATTACCTGAAGGAAAGGGGTCTGCCCGCTGTCTCCGGGGTTGGCTGTAGAGACAGGGCTGAGGTTAGCAAGGAAATGGTAGGTAGCATGGGTGGTATCTTGGCTGGAATTACCTCCCTGTTGTCCCTTGGCCTACACTGTGTTTTTATAAGAAAACATATTTTCGTTATGTTAGAAATGGGGTCTCTAGTTGGCAGTCGGTTTGCACCCTGTCCAAGTAGGGACCCTCACTCTAGTTAGGAAAAGGGAGATATCTGCTCAGATAACCCCTGCTCACCCCCTTGGTAGCTTGGCCCGAGCAGTCAGGCTTATCTGAGAAGCAATGTGTAAAGCATTTGCACATAACACACAGTAATAAGTGAAAACACTACAACAGGACACCACACCAGTTTTAGAAAAATAGCCAGTATTTATCTATATAAAACAAGACCAAATACGATAAGAATCCAACATACAGTAAGAAAAATATGAATTATGCAAGATTTACTCAAAACTACAGTTCTTTGAAGTCGATAGCTCCACCTGGGGCTATCACAGCGTTGTGATCAACAAAACCAACAGTTCAGGCCGGCAGCGGCATTGCGGGCCAGCTACGGTGTCGGGAAGACCTGCAAACTGTACCTTGGATTTGCAGGGCGTCGTGATCCTTGCGGTGAGCTCCGGAGGGCGGCGTCACTGATGTCGCAGTGTCGGGTCCGGAGTCGTTGCAGGAGTCGTCGGGCCCTTGAGGTCACACGCGTTGCAGATCGAACTCCAGGCTGATGAAGTCAGGTGCGCCGGCGTGGATGGCGTCGGGGCTGCGGTGCGAAGTGGGATGACCGTGCAGGCAGCGGCTCGGTTACTGTGTCCAGCGGCGTCGGTGAGACCAGGGCTGCATTGTGAAGCAGGGCGGTGCAACGTGCGGTGTCCACAGGTCACGGTGCAGACAGCGTCGTCGTCGTTGCTGAATCGCTGTCGTCCGTAGGCGCAAGCCAGTGGCGCGGGACGGGACAGTGCTTCGTGACCCTCACAAGCGGTGTCCACAGTCCACGGTGCAGGCAGGATGCCTGGGGACGACACAGGAGTCGATGGTGCTGGCGTCGGTGGACCGGGGCTGCGGTGCGGGATGGGACGGTGTTTTGTGTACCTCACGAGCGGTGTCCACATGCCACGGTGCAGGCAGCGGCGCCGGTGTCAGCAGGTGCGGCGTCGCCGGGGATGCCCAGGCTGCGGTGTGAGCAGGCAATGCCAGAGTGCGGGGGCCACAGGTCACGGTGCGAGCAGCGGCTCGGTGAAGTCGTCCGATGACGGCGTCGGGGAGACCAGGGTCACGGTGCAAAGGGGGGCATTGCGACTCGGTGTGGCGTCTGTAGGTCACGGTGCAGGCCAGCAGCGTCGTTGGCAGCGTCACAGTGGTTTCTCCTCTTGAGCAGCACAAAACACACAGTTCCCAGTGCTGCAGGTCAAGGAAACTGAAGTCTTTGGTGTCCCTGAGACTTCCTCCACTCCACTCCGCTCTACTCCAAGCCCTTGGAGAACTTTCTCAAGCACGACACACAGCAAAGTTTACCATTTGCACTCTTTTCAGGCAGAAGCAGCAACTGCAGGCCAGTCCAGCAAAGCAACACAGCAAAGGGACAATACTCCTCCTTCAGCTCTTCTCCTGGGCAGAGGTTCCTCTTGATTCCAGAAAGATTCTAAAAATCTGGGGTTTTGGGTCTGCTTCTTATCCCCAGTTCTGCCTTTGACGTTTGCAAACTTCAAAGCAGTCTCAAGTGTTTGCAAGATCCTTCCTTGTCCAGGCCAGGCCCCAGACACTCACCAGGGGGTCGGAGATGGCATGGTGTGAGGGCAGGCACAGTCCTTTCAGGTGTGAGTGACCACTCATCCCCTCCCCTCCAGCACAGATGGCTAATTAAGATATGCAGGCTACACCCCAGCCCCCTTTGTGTCACTGTCTAGAGGAGAGGTGTGAACAGCCCAACTGTCAAACTGACCCAGACAGGGAATCCACAAACAGGCAGAGTCACAGAATGGATTAAGCAAGAAAATGCCTACTTTCTAAAAGTTGCATTTTCAAACGCACAGTCTTAAAATCAACTTTATTAAAAGATGCATTTTTAAATTGTGATCTCAGAGACCCCAAACTCCACATTTCCATCCGCTCCCAAAGGGAATCTACACTTTAATCAGATTTAAAGGTAGCCCCCATGTTAACCTATGAGAGGGACAGGCCTTGCAACAGTGAAAAACGAATTTAGCAATATTTCACTGTCAGGACATATAAAACACATTACTATATGTCCTACCTTAACCATACACTGCACCCTGCCCTTGGGGCTACCTAGTGCACTTTACTAGGGACTTACCAGTAAATCAAATATGCCAATCATGGATAAATCAATCAACAGTACAATTTCTATAGGGAGCAGTTGCACTTTAGCACTGATTAGCAGTGGTAAAGTGCGCAGAGACAATAAACCAGCAAAAACAGACCTGAAAAAATAGGAGGAAGAAGGCAAAAAGTTTGGGCATAACCCTGCCAAAAGGGCCATTTCCAACACGTTACATGGAAAAAGGCATGATGTGCCTAAGTGTCAGTCTGATTTCGAGCCCACAAACTATTGTGGCAACAATGGCTAGCTGGATTATCATGTACTCAGACATGTCAACGTTTCACAAGGATATATAGTGAAATGTTGTGCACAGAATAATAATTATTCTTTTGCGGAATGACAGAGTTACAGCTGATAAAATAAAAATAAAACATCCCCTCTAAAAGCAGGCTAACTAAAAATGATTAAAATGGAATAAATGAAGTCAGAGCACATATGTAGGTACAAGGGTACAGGCCTTAAGCCTATGCTAAGCTAAAATATGTGTGCCCAAGGAGAGCGTTAAATAAACCCACGACAATGTAAGGTGCAGTATGGTGGCCCATTTGGGGAGGTGCCACCTTACGCACTGGCTCATAGGCAAGTTCAATGTTTTGTTAAAATCTGACATATACAAAACGTTTTTTTTAAAATAAAATTGTGAGTTCAGGAATTCAAAGGGAAGTTAAGAGAAAACCCTGTAGGCAACATAGCCTAGCAATAGGCAGGGCAAAGTCAACACTTAGTCTATGAATACAACAGAATACCTAAAAGTCTTCTTCATCAGCACACATCCCCTCCCCTCTCTTTATGCACATGAGGCTTACAATGTTCTCAGTGAATAACAAAGGATTCAGCTCCCCAAATAAAAGAACTAAAGTTTGGCAATATGTGTGGGGAAGAAAGAAGTTTTGACATTTTGGCCCTGCAATAAATGCACATAAAGAAACAAGAAGAACACAAGCCAAGGCATGACTCATACCCCATTGTGTTCTGTTCCTCCATTAAGAGAAAGCACAATGGAGTGGCACTGTTTTTCACAGATCTCTCGACTTCAGAAAGACAGTTCATAAAATGAATAAGCAGGGCAGATAAACACATGGTCTCAAGGCTGCTCTAAGGAAGGTGAGTCACAATGACAAAAATCCATGCCTCAAACAGAGGTCACAATGCATTTCTCATATCTTTTTTTTCTTCCCAACACAGGGACTTGACTTTGGTTTGGGATCCTATTCTAGATATGTCAGGGGCTATCATAGCTCGCGTTGAGGCTTTTAAAAAAAAAAAAAAAAAAACACATACCTCCAGGACATGCTTGAAAGAATTTGGCCTGAGAGATGTCTGGAGCCAATAACTCCAAATCCAAATAGGTTACACCTTCTTTTTGCACCCTCAGAACATAATCAAGGGTTGACTACATGCTAATGAGCAATGTCCTTGCACCTTTAATATATGCAACTAGAATACATCCCGTGATGATTATGAATCCCACCTGCACAGAGTTGTCACTCTCTAGGCCCTACTCTCCACTCCCAAGTGCGCACTGGATAATTCATCCTGCTTTAATTGGAGACCGAGTAATGAAAGCAGAACTTCAAGACCATATTTTGGAATATTTCCATACCAAGAAAATACTAGCTTCGAATTTAGACTGGGATATCTTTAAAACTGATATAAGGGGTAAATGCAAAAGGAAACTAGCCAATTTAAACAAATTAAGAAGTAAAGAGTTAGCCCTTTTGGAAGCAAACCTAGTGCAAGCTAAAAAAGAACACAAAGACAATCCCATGAGAACTGTGCAGCACTGAGTGTTTTTGTGAGAGGAATACTAAACACAGTGTCTAAGAAAAAAGCAGAACTTCCCTTCCTTAGCCTAAAGATAAAACTGTGTATAACCAGGCTAATCAAGTAGGCATGTGTTCAGCCAGACTGCTCGCTCGACATAAGTTATACAGCGGCTACATTGAGAATGTTCAGCATCACTTCGGGCAAATCATTGAATGATGTAGCCCCTTTTAGAGGAATGGGCATATACAGTGTTCCCACCTCATACTACTCTCTGGCGTCCAATGGGAATCCTTAGCAGCACCCATCCCCGATAAAAAATGTTGAGGCTGCTATTAAAATGCTCAAGATATGAAAAGTTCCAGGGTCAGATGGCTTTACAGCAAATGTTCACAAAGCATTCAGCTCTGTTATGGCCCCACTTGACTAGCCTCTTCAGTTTGATAGCTCAAGTTGGGTAATTACCCCCCAACAATGGGGGAAGATCATATTTCACTAATACCAAAACCAAGGAAAGATACCATGTTTTGTACTTTATATAGACTCATAGTGCCACTTTACCTGGATGCTAAATTGTAGACTGAAATATTAGCTGCCAGGTTAGGGATTTTACTACCAACACGTATTCATCTCAGTCAGCCTGGCTTGACACAGGGGAGGCGGACAAACAATAGCATCCAGAGGATAGTCCTTTTGGATGACAAAGAAAAGAGGAAAGCTAGGCATGGAATATTTGCATTTCTTGGTGCAGAGAAATCTTTCAATCTGGTGGGGTGGCATTATGGTTTCATTATGGATTTTCGGTTTTGACCCCCCTTCCACCTCAGTGTTGATGGCGGGTTATCGGGACCGGCATCCAGAGCCAGTATAAGTGGAATTGAGGCGCACTTCAGAAATGTACTCTCTTGCTGCTGCTTTTTGTGCTTAGTAGCTATCATTTTACAGCTAAAGTAGAGCACGAGACAAAAAAGGGCATTTCTTTTGTACAAGAGGAACATAAAATTGCGTGTTAAGGCCTTTCTTATTAAATCATCAGCAGCCTTGTTAATGAAACTGCAACTTCAGTTAAAAAAAAATGAAGCTGTGTCTGGATTCTAATAAACATTAATGAATATTAAATTACCGAGGGGGTCATTATGATGCAGGCTGTGAAGGTACATACAGCCACATTATGACATTGGCCGCTATGGCGGTAGCAGCCACCGGGCTTGCCATAACAATCTCCAACCCGGCGGCCGCTACTGTACCGCCAGTGGCATTTTAACCCTGCCTACCGCAATGGTTCTTGTGGCATTCGTAACACCACGGAAACCATGGGTGTATGCCCTACCAGTGACAAAGAATTCCTTCCCTGTCACTGGTAGGAGGCCCACCCCTCTCCACCCCCCCTTACACTCCCCAGATGCCCCCCACACCTCTCCGTACACGCTCCCCCCTCACAGATTCCCACCCCCATAAACGCACACTCGCAGGCACACACCACACATTTGCAGGCACACACCACACATTCACGCACTCACACAGGCTTACACGCATTCTCACTCATGCATACACACACACACACAAATAACACCACACACACATTTGCATTCATGCACACACTCGCACACACACCCCCTTCCCTATCGGAAACCCGACTTACCTGCATCCAGGGGGTCTTCTGGCAGGGGACTGGACGGGGCCCTGCTACCGCCAGCAGCGCTGGCCAGCAGAACACCACCAGGCCATATTATTTGACATAATACGGCTGGCGGCAGTCTACTGGCGTGGCTCTGCTGGTGGTAGCAGCGCCACCTTAACGCAGTCCGCCAGTATGGCCACAGCCGGATTTCTGAACTTCTTGTGGCGGAAATCCGGCTGTGGTCATATTTTGGCTGACGGATTTTAGCTGCGGCGACGGTCTTTTGCCGGCTGTGGTAGGCGGCACTTACCGCCAATGTTATAATGTGCCCCTAAATCTTTCTTTATTCCAAGTTGAAACAAAGGCCTTAGCAGTTCAGACATCATTTAAGTGGACAAGCAAGTTCATCAAATATTCATACATTCACTTTACATCGAATCTTGCAGACCTTTACTCAAACTACATACAATGTGTTGATATGCTTAAGGAACCATTACTGCAGGTGGCCATAGCTCTTCTTAGCTTAACTGGATAGAATAAATATCTTACTGAGAGCTCTATACTTTTTCCAGGTGCTCCCAATATGGGTTCTCAAAGGGCACTTTATTGAACTTAAAACTGTGTTGTGAATCTTTTTTATTGGGGTGGGGGCATAATGCAAAATTGTCACATATGTTGCTGCACCCACCTGAGTTTTCCCAGACCTTTTATGAAAGTATTGGGCATCCCAACTACTAGTTATTGACAAATTGTCTTTGAGAGCAACAGCTGAAACATTGGACAACTGGATAATGCTGTTATAGGCAGACTAAAATGGGATTTAATCTGGAACCCTAACACAGAGAGACCCTCAAATATATATTCATGTATGCCCACCAAGCACTGCGCTAGACATTTTGAATTCTATAATACAACGCTATTTAAGGATCACATTTCCCTCGCTGTGTGCCCCAATTCATTAAAACTCTGACTTAATGCAAGTATTACTCCCTGGTTCTTTTGACAGATGGAAATGGGGGATTTGTGTAGACATTTCAGATATATTCTATAGCTAAGAAATACCATAATTTGTGGCATGCAAACAGATTTATATTTTTGTCCAAACTAAATGATTCCACTACACCCATTTGAGGTACTGGGTGATGTATCTGTTATATAAACTGGCTGCACCACAACACTTGACCTAATAGAACAAATAAACAGGTTCATAAAGAGGTGAATTACTAGGTCCTGTTACACCCTCCTCCGCAACGTAGCTTTTACTCTTCATCCTTATACAGCTCACTGCTCCAGCACAGTACCCACTTAAGCTTGACACATACTACCCCTATATAAGGAGGGGATGTGGCAGGACTGGGGGTTGCAGACTCGTGGTGGGATTGCCTGCAGATCTTTTTATACTGAGCAGAAATTTGGCTGCTATGAAAACGATACTCGGCCACACACACCAGTGGACATCCATGTGTTGCTTGGTCTCTCATCCAGTGTCCCACAATGAATTCCAAGCCCTACGTTTGTTTCATCATTAAGAGCAAAGCGTACCTATTAGGTAGTGGGACTGTGCAATACAGGTGGTAAATATTTAGCGTTCTTGGTAATATTCTCATTGTACCTGGTCAATAAATGTGGTATATTCAAAGGAGCTTCTTAAGTTTTTGGCCTTGATGTTCTAGCAACAAAGATTTACCGTGCAGGAGCTATGATTTGAATGAGTTTTTCATCAATCAGGAGTGTGATCCTGTGTCTGTGTGTGTATCTACATAGTAAGAAATGTAATAGTATTATTATTAGTATGTATAAGTGCAGAGCTTGGAGACAGCTTATTTTTTTGGTCTGTTATACCAGTGCGTTTATAAATCTATGATTCAAGTTTAGGCTTGTTGTCCACAACTTTACCTCTCTTTGCATAATTTTCTTTACAAAATTGTGTATATTAAGTGGTGATCCTGCACCGATTGTATTATTTTACATGGTAGTGTTCGTTAACGTGAATGCAATTGGAGTGCTGTAGATCTTTTCCAGGATTTCTGTTACAGCTTGTTACTTTTTTCTGTGGTCTTTATTGGCCAGTAGTACGAGAGCAAGAACTATCTAATGTCGTTGGTGCTTGTTGTGGCTCTGTCCTGCTCTCTGCCCTGTATTTGTTGAGTGTCGCTGATTGAGCCTGTAGGAGAACGCTTGTGCCAAATTTGCAGGTAGAGCGCTAACTGTTGTCCTCATGGCAGCTCCTAAGCCACAGTGCATTTTATTCTCTTGTCAATTCCTGGAAGTGAGTTATTGAGCCCAGAAGTCTTCATTGGTGTGTCTCCTGATTTCATCTGGTGCGCCACACTCCTCTTCCACGACGAGTTCCTCTTATTTTCAATCTCTGCAACTATTTTTAAGGTGGAAAAGCAAGCCTTAGTGTCAGTTTATTTGCTTCCTCTGACTGCATGCCTAGTTTATGATCCGTTTGGCAGCTATGACATTGACAACATTTTTGTGTTGCATTTAGTGAATTCCTTATTTAGAAGTGTGGTTTACTTTTATGTGAATGGTTCGCCTGCAAAACTTTAGACTCTGCACTTCTCAAATCTTTGATGTCCGCTTGTGGCAGGTAGTGCTAGCATTGACTCTATCATATTCCATTGTTACTGATCCTCAGACTGGGATTAATACTATTAAATCTCCTTTGGTTTATGGTGGAGCTTAGGGTTCGTACTAGTTTCATGTTTTTCAGCCCCACAGTTGCCAACCTTAAAGGGCCATACCCCTTATCACACTATTGACATACTTTGATGGTCACTATTCTTTATCCTCATTCTATCTAGGTAGGACATTTAGTAGGTAATACATCATGTAATTTAAGTTTGCAGATAAAATCAATTTGCCCAAACAGACTACTTTTAGTGCTCTGTTTTGAGTGTGATGAGTTCCTATGTGCTTGGTGTCTCATTCAGGTTATTTGCTTTCTGGTTGTGTCATTTTCCTACCCTTCAATTGCAAGACTGCCTCCCAAAGTGAAACCTGCATTTTTACTGTCCCGTTGATCACCAGAACTAGGTGGCTTGGCTCTCCTCATTCACTCCTCCCACTGTACCCTGTCAGGATATTGCCACCATTGGATACCATCTTCCTTTGAAGAGATGTACTAGCAAGAGGCATCCTTGGGCCTCTGAACTTCTTTGCTCAGCCCCTGACCAGACGCAAAAGCTCCAGTGCAGCACACATGGTAACTACAAGGCAGTGTGTTTACTTAGTGACTAGGGTTTTTTTGCTTGAAAGATTTGCACTGCATTTCAGTTGGAGAGAATGCATATGAGTGCACAGCTAAAATAGCTTGCCCAAAAAGACTACTTTGAATAGTTTAGTGTTTTTTTGCAACTGATTGGTGGTTTCTATATGCTCGGTTTCTGTTTCAGGATATTTGCTTTGAAGTCCTGCCCTTACCTTAGTTGTTGATTTCTCTCCTTCCTCCCAGTACAAGACATGGTTCTTATTTGCTCCTATTGATCACCAAAACCAAATGTGTTGGCCCTCTCCCAGCCTCTCCCATCCCCTTCTGTAATTGACATCCACTATCCCTACTAAATCTCTAATCCCAGGGAGTCCGGCTCCAGCATACAGATAAAGGTCAGACACGTTCAATGTATTTTTCTTGTAGGGGTGGCTAAAAAGCCTTCAGCTAGAACCCACTGCTTTTAGTTTAGTATAACAAATTTTATTTATTTTTACTGAAAACAACATACCATGGCAGAATCAAAAACAAAACATGTTTTACAGAGCTGGGTCTTCATGCCATTGATTGCTTTTGGGCACTCAGGCCCCTTCTCTGTTGCTAGCCTCATTGAGCCCACCCTCCTGATCCCCATCAGTAAGTGTTGTGCCTGTCTGATATACTGCCTATTTAGCTTTATTGATGTTGAGGCCTATGAAGTTTTCAAACACGGAGGATACTGAGCTGCCTCAGGCTTGGACTATTTAGGGACTCGCAGGAACACCGGTAAATCGTCCGCATGTAAGGACCACCTTTCTGAAATATCTGATGCCTGTTTCAAGCCCCTCAGAAGACGATCCGTACCCATACTACCAGTGGCTCTATTTCAGTAGCAGACAGCAAGGGGACATCAGGCAACCCTGTCGGGTACACCTTTTGATGGGAATTAGGACATCAGCGAGAGAGAGAGAGAGAGAGAGATTAGTATATAACAGGCATGTGTGCCTTATTTGCATCCAAGGTTCATAAACTCTAATAGGATAAGCAGGTAGTTCCACTTCACTGAGTCAATGGCCTTTTGGGACTTAGCCATAGGTAGTGCTAGCAGCCCTTGCACTCTGTCTGCAAGGACCCTAATGTTATAGAATCACCTTAAATTATGCCTGTTGTCCTTTCTTGATGTAAAGCTGGATTGGTCTGAGAGGATCATAGAACCTTTCACTTTCATCAGTTAGTTGCCTTGGGTTTTGGTCATTTATGTTCACCTCACTTGGCATTTACGATGGCGTATGGGCGATAGAAGAAGCTGTCCTCCTGACTTGTTAATCACAATTATCTTTGTTAGCCGCAGGTTGCCTCAGCCCAGAAAATCCTCCCCCCATGTGTTTGATTGGGTCAATTATCTTGGATGAGATTTGCTGAACCCTCAGTTCTTGAATTTCCTCTCAAACCAACCCACCTCTTACCTCACTCCTTCATTTCACTTATTCTGCTTATTCTACTAACAATGTTCATTTCAAAGCATTACCTTTAAACCATCACTGTTATGTGGGAGCATCAGATATGCAATATGATTTGCTAGTTCACTCCTTTGTGAACTCTTAAGATCATTGACCATCTCTCCCTGTATCCTGTGCATGCCTGCGGTTTGCTAATCTCTTTCCTGGGTGGGCTCTTGAAAGCAATTATAATTGCCAACCACAGCCAGCCCACTCACCTTTTTGTAGGCTATATAGGGCTGTCACAACTTCCTTTATCACTTGCGTGCCTGGAGACTGCCATCTTTGACTTCAGGATGTACTCTAAGCAGCATCTCGCATGGGTACATTTTTCCTGTGCATGCCTGTGTTTGCTCCTTATATTGATTATATGTGAAGAGCATCTTACTCTAATTGCCTAAACGTATTACATTTCTGTAGGTTGCCACTCTCATGGTCATTGATGACTAAAATCTGCCCGGCACTTTTAACTATTGATAATAAAGGAGAGTGAATGTAATTTGTAGGCCCATGTGAGCTTGGCATTATCCCAACGTATTTGATTTGTGATTTGCCACGTGTCTCCTTTGTTCATCAGTTGACATATTTAATTTGCTGGTAGACGTGTACAACAGATTGTGCCTGTATCCAGGGCAAGCCTTTGGATTGCTCCTCCATCAATCCTGGGTGGACTGTATGTATTTTGTGCCACAACTGTCTGTATTCATTGCTGGTCTGGAGCTGCTCCCATGTTACTCCTGGATGGGCTCTTCACGTCATCTAACAGGGTTGTCTGGTTCCAGTGCATGCTAATGGGATTTCCGCTGTCTTCTCAGGATGGGCTGTAAATAGTGTTTACCATGTTGACTTTTCTCCTATGCATGCCTTAGGGCTACTTCTCCTTCACCCCTGTGTGAACAATACAGCTCACTTGCTGTGAACTGCCTTCAATTCAGTTTATGCTGGTGGGTTACTCCCCAGTCACTCTTCGGATTACTTGTCCTGTCTGTATCCAGTGTTTGCAGGAGGGTTGCCCCTCTGTCGCTTTAGGGTGAACTATGTAAACCGCTTTTCATGGCTTAGTCCTAATTCATTACATTCTTATGGGTTGCTCTTCTGCTGCTAAAAACTAATAACTAACTGGATCCTTTGACCTGTAGAGGATGGTAGACAAGTGCACTTGTGCACCTATATCTTAGACTATGTCATTCCACTCTACTCATAAGTGAAGTTGCATGTGACTGCAATATTTCCATCAGGCCATTCATGCCTTGGATCTGTCACATCTGGACGGAGGCATTACCCTCCTCATAGGGTTGCAGAAAGTCTCACTTGTGCCTCACAAAAGTATCTGTCACTAGGCAATATGGTAAGTCACAGGAGTTAAAATAAAATGGCAGTATTATTCTGCTCTATATTGACCCAAATTGGCTTCCTAGAAGACCAGCAGTATAACCTTGAAAAATGTCTTTAACATCACGTACAAGACTATCCTACTCCAGAATCTAGCATACTTGCATGAAACAACAAGCAGATCACATTCAACATAGAGCAATCCAGCTTCAAATTCCAAATCTGCTAAGAGAAAAATGTTGGACTGGTGTTTTTTTTCTTTCTTTGCTCGAGTTCTGGACTGCACTGGAAGTGGATATCTGTTCTTCACTGTCAGTGCTTGCCTTCATTCAATAAGGTGGTAGAAACCTGTTGTGTCAGTCTTCCTTGAAAGATTTGCTTTAATCTATGACCTTATGTTCTAGAATCCATATTTGAATATCTGCTTTCTTGACAATATCCCAGTTCATGTACTCCCTCTTCTCTGTTTGTACATTGCTACATTATCACCAGGTTAGAGTTACTCAAAAACCTATTTAAAAAATAAATTGTGCAGGCTCCCCAGCAACAGCACTGTCATTGGTCCAGATAACCTACTACACAGCACTACTAGTGATATGGAGGTCATCCGAGATTAGCACTGTCCTTGACCCCTTCGTTGAAACACACAGCACTGCAATCCTTTCAGAGACCTCAGCATATAGTGCTACCTTCAAAGTAGGAGACCTTATTACTTGGCACTACCTTTCGCCCTACAGATGTGCATCCCGGTGATCCTTCATGCAACCACTGACTCTTTTTCTGTCTGGATTTCAGAAATGGCCAAGGACAAGCCTCGTCTGTATGCTGCGCTGGATGTGGCTTCGGCAGCTGTGGCCAAGGTAGGAGTACAAAGTGGGTTTGATTTAACGACAGTGCAGGAAGCATGTGCTTCTCTTCTGGCACAGACTGTTGTGGGCGGGCTGCACGTCCAAGCATACACCGATGTGGTGATTTTCGAGCTAATGCTGCATTTTGTCCGAGAGCTAATTGCACTGGAGGTTTTTTTGTACTGTGACACTGCACTACTTACTCGAGCTACCCTGACATTCCTATGGTGGTTAAAAGGTAAAATAAATCTTATCCTATAACAGGATGTCTGTTTTTTTATTAAATGGTTATTACTAATAAAAGCCCACCAAAGGGAATGGTTCCTTTTCAACAGAAACCGGAAACATAGGGTTTTGTGTGTATTGCTTTGACACAAGAGGGAACCAAAGCAGTAAAAGTGCAGCCATTAACTCCAACCGCTTTTCTATGATGGGTGCTCCTGCTGTAATCTACTCTGGCCATAGCAAACCACTTTACATTCCCTTGTGACCAGATGCTTGGACCACTAAGACTTATTACGGCTTTCCTCATATAGTGTCAGCTCATGGGTCACTGCGTGATGATGTGTAGTGGCCAGCATATTTGCAGCTGAACTCTGAGCAAGGTGCCAGTACGTTGTAAAAGACATCACCATGAAGTCATCCTCTTTCACTGAGAGTAGGATAGAGCTTTCTTTTCTGAAAGCTGAGGTTGCAGGATTGTGGCAATAAATGTCAGTGTGCAAACAGATGCCTCTTGGCTGCATGTGGGGTGCTGGCCATTGAGCTTGGCCGCAGGCCAACTCCCCGCCGCAAATGGCCAGAGGCCGTTTGCGGCACGGGTTATGGTGCATGGTGCATGCAGGGGGTTGGCCACAGGCCCTGCAGCCAACTCCCACAGCCAAATGTCTTGTGCGTGGTGGTTGGATTAACGTATGGTAATTATATATTACTTTACAGTAAAAAACAAAAGCAATTCAACTGGGAAAAAAATCTGAAAATAACGATAACTTGTGCCATAAAGTAAGTTTGGGCCACGAGTTATAGTTATACTTAAGCTAAGAAACTATAAGTATAGCTATTACTGCTGAATTTCTATGGATTTGTTTAGGTAAAATGTGTACCTTATCATAACGTCCGTGTAACCTTTGTTTTTTTCAGTGAAAAAATAAAATAAAAAATAAATATATATATATATATATATATATATATATATTACAAAGAGACGGTAGACACTCTGTAGTTATAGTTAGGATTCAAATGGATATTTGACCTTTAATAATTTTGTGTCCATTTGACAATACTTTGCAGACCCATAGCTTTTTCTACATTGGCAGATAAATGCAAAGTTTCTTGGTAATTGGTCACGGGGGTGCAAAAGTTTCTTGGTAATTGGTCAAGAGAGTGCAAAGAAAAAAGGGGGGTCCCAAAACGCGTTTTTCCACCACTGCATTTTCCATAGGCTTTTGTATTGCATGTAGCACAAAAACGGCTGAATGGATTTTAATAAAAAGTGGCAGAACAATAAAATATAGTGTGTAGATGATAGTTTTTGTAGTATAGGTAAATAGGGTAATTTATTTTTAAAGTTATAAGCCATTTTAACTTGATGATATCTGTGGCCACTGTAATTTTGTGAAATTTTGCGGTATTGCATGAAAGGGCAGTGGTATATAGCAATGATATGATTTACACCCCATAATGTATATTCCTGCCACATTACATCTACATTAGTTCACCCGCTTTCATGCTACATCTGTTTACACTCCCTCATTCCACTCTGTGCCACTCCACTCTTCTCCATTGTACACTACTCCACTCTTGGTCACTCCACTCTACGTCACTGCACTCAACCCTGCTCCATTCTACGTAACTGTACTATATTCCACCCCACTGTACGCCGCGCCACTGTACGTGATTCTACTATCCCTCACTCTATGCCATTCTATTGTATGCTACTACACTCTACCCCAATCCAGTGTGAGCTACTCCAGTCTGTGCTGCTTTACCCCTCTGCACTCTACGCTTCTCCACTATACGCTGTTGCACTACATGCAACTACAGTGGATTTTACTTCCTTCAACATACCCTGAATGTGTCTGTTCTCGGTCTCCATCTTCACATACCATCTATCCTATGTCTGCTAGCTCCATCGTGAATACATTTCTTCTCATGGATCACTGAACAGTGCCCCTCATCAACTTTCCTGGCTGAGTGCATTAAACATGAGTGGGACAGGTATGTCCAGACGTGGGACCCATGCACACTGTGCCACTGTAACAAAGATATACTGAATTAATGAGCTCTAACAAGGGCTAAACCAGCCCTGAGTTGCTTGTGTTCTAGTTCAGGGAGAACTTGGCATGGCGGTTTGGCCTGGACTGTTCCCATTCGAGCATGGTCAAGGCTGATTTGCATATTGCTGGGTCCAAACTGAGGTAGCATGGTGTGCAATATAGCAGTCCGACTAGGATGCCTCGCGAGTAATGACCAGTGGTAGATGGAATACTTGAATTAATATCAATCACTTTTTTTGTATGCTTCAGTGTGACGGCTATGCCCAAAAGTGGGTTGTGTACACTGTTGCACTATATTCAAGCTAAACCTGGTGGATGAGCCCTAATAAGGGTTAAACCTCTCCTGGGTGTTTTGTGTTTCAGTTCAGGGAGCCTGGTCTGGCAATTCGGGCTGGAGTGTTCCATGGGAGCAGTGTCAAGGCTGATTTACATGTTTTCTGGGTCCAAACTGAGTGGGCATGAAGTGCAAAATAAATATGGACCTTGATGCAGCCCTGAATAGTTGAGAGTAATTCAAGCATTTCATCAGTCACTTTATTGCATGCTTCAGCGTTAGGAGCAAAGAATTTTAAAATCTCCAAAAATAGCCCATTGGCTGGCTGTTTTTGCCAGAACTCCATTATTCTTTCATATTGTTGGAAATGGCCCTTTTTGCAGGGTTATCCCCACACTTTTTGCCTTCTTCCTCCTATTTTTACAGGTCTGTTTTTGCTGGTTTATTGTCTCTGCGCACATTACCACTGCTAATCGGTGCTAAAGTGCAATACATTTACTCCCCTCATCTGTGCTTTAAATCCGTTGTCTACCTGCGAGTGAATTTGTTATTGTCTGACAAATATTCCTGTTATTTTGGGTGCCATTTCAGTTGCATTTTGTGTGGTTTACCAATTTTATGGCTTGTGATCTGGATTCCCATAGAGGGAAAGGATTGATATCTTAAATACTTTTGCCTCCTGGTGTTAACTTACATGCCTGCCTTACTCTATTTTACATTTACTCCAGTATTGGAACTTTCATAGATTCACATGCTTGAAACATCCCGTCGTCGAGATGGGAGTCCCCGGTATAATTTACACAAGTAATGTCAAGACATATTAACAAAGAAAAAGGCCCTAGGCCTCTTCAATTTAACAGTCTATCAGAGTCATTTTGTGAAATGGACCAAACTTGAGCATCCACCAATCAGGCGACAACACCCTCCAGAATCCTAACTTGATTTGTTAACTATTTTCCAACTGTGTCTGACAAGGAGAAGAAGGGTCTCTTCAGAGACTGCAAGACTTGTGGAAAGAAAAGGCTTCATTCTGAAGACCCTCACCAAGACTGCATTTACTGCCTTTACCCAGATCATTCAGCTAAAGACTGTAAGATTTGTCGTACTTTTTCTTCTAAAACTTTAAAAGACAGGTTATTGATATGGCTGCAGAAACTAAAACATAGGAAAGACCCGGTTTCTGACTCTGAGAGTGATGAATCATCAACATCCAAGAGATCATCAAAGAGGGCAAGATCAGGCTCCAAATCTCCCTCACAAATCTCAAGAAAAGTCCACAAAAAGACTGCTTCAGGGTCTTGTAAGGGCCGCAGCCCATCTTCTTCCCCAAAGAAAGTTTCCAGGAAAGAGGGGAAAGGCCATTCTTCCAGTTCAGAGAGGCACAGGAAGTCTTCCTCTGTACCACCATCTGTGCCTTTTAAGAAGCCATCCTCTGTAACTGAGGAAAAAAGCATCGTTGACGGATTCATCGTCGACAGTACCGTCAGTGAGTGCTTTTCCGGCGACGACATTTACTTCTGGGTGTCCAGCGTCGATGGCTCTGCCGGCGACATCGTTGACGAGGACAGGTACCCCACAGTCGACGAGAACTGCAGCTACGACATCAGTGTCGACGACCGTCTATACATCGTCATAGTCGACGGCGCTGATGTCAGTGTCAGCCCTACCATCGTCGACGACTTTGACGGTAGACTCGTCGGCGAGACTTTCTTCTATTAAAATCTCTGTGCGTCCAGCATCTACGACACCGTCCACAACGAAGTCTATATATACGCTGTCGACGAGAGAAAAACATCTAAAAAGTGTGGAAAAGCTGACGCCAACTCATACATCACCTAGTAAGGTGTCCTCCCTTCTTCCAGTACACCTTTTGGAGGGAGACGAAGACTCAGATGATGAGGGGTCATTTGGAACAGCCCACAGTCCATCCTAACTGAACGTAAAGTACCAGGAAGAGGAAGACAATGAAGAGGCCTATGACCCCCAATTTTATTCAGAACAGCAGCAATACCAACAGGGAGCATTTATTCCTTCCTCCCTATTAACTGACCTCAGAGCGATGTTAGTTGATTACAACAGGAGGTTTCCCCCTCAAGGAGAACATCCTCCCCCATCGCCCGTCTCTGGGGTTACCACTCTACACCAGAGGCCAACTTCCTTACCTCTCACGAATGTGGCCACTCCTGATATGACACTTCCTCATGATACCGACATCTCAGAAGGGGATCAGAAAGAAGGGGAGCTCCTGGACACTCACTCAGAGTGGGACGAATACATCATCCCTGCTCCTCCTTCTCCTTCTCAATCGAAGGTGGAATCCCCACCAGAAGAAATAGGAGGGTTTCACAATCTTCTAGAAAGAGCGGCCAAACGTTTTGCTTTACCAATGCCTACCAAGCAAACAGACTGTTTTCTTTACAACTTTAAGGAGCCTTTTCAGAAATCCGTGCACTCTATCCCGATGGTAAACTACCTGTGGGAAGAGGGTCTTAAGGTCATGCATAATCCGGCTACAGTTACGGCAGTACTGCCTCGTCTGGATAAGAAATACAAAGCACCTAATGATGCACCAACATGCTTAACAGGACACCCTCCTCCGGATTCAGTGGTAGCTCAGGCAGCACAAAGAAGATCTAAGAATCCTTCTGCCCCGATTTCCGCACCCCCAGACAAAGAGGGTAGACGGCTAGATAACATAGGTAAAAGGTTTTCTTCTATGGCTAGCCTAGTAGTTGGAGCTGCCAACTCTTTGGCAATACTGGCTAGGTTCGATAGACAGCTTTGGGCGGACATTGCACCTTATATTAACCAGTTGCCAGAAGATGCAAGATAAGAGGCAAATAAAACGGTACAGGAGGGTCAACGCACGTCTGCAGAGCTTATAGACTGTGCAATTTATATAGCAACCACTGCTTTTCGACAACTCGCCGGTGCAGCGGTGCTAAGAAGGCAAGGTTGGCTTAAAGCTACCTCTTTCCGTCCAGAAGTGCTAAATAAAATCTTGGACTTACCTTTTGATGGCCAGGCGTTATTTGGGAAACACATTGATGACGCCTTACAATCCATCAAATTGTACACAGACACAGCAAGGTCACTAGGGACCCTGCAATACCGAAAGTCTTCCTTTCGACCTAGAGGGCGTGGCCAGCCCTCATACAGAGGAGGATATCAACAACACAGGTATTCCGCCTATCCTTCCTCTTCCCAACAATATCGCCAATACTACTCACAAAGGCAGCTGGCAACCTGCCTATGGTAGACCTGGCGGCCGTGGACGCTCAACCCACCCGGCCAAAGATTCAGCTTGTAGAACCTGATACTTCCGAGGCTACGTCCAGTTCTCCTCCTTTCATTCTGGGCGGGAGGATATCTCTATTCCTCAAACAATGGCAAACCATTACTTCAGACAAGTGGGTCCTACAATTAGTGAAACGGGGCCATACTTTAGAATTTATCCAGATACCTCCCTCCAGCCCCTCCCCCCCCGCAGGACTCCTTCAGGATACCCTCAACAACTCAAAAAGGAGATCGACAAAATGCTTCTCAAAGGAGCTATAGAGAAGGTGCCTCGAGCCCAGCGACGAACAGGATTTTATTCCAGGTGCTTCCTCATTCGGAAAAAGAGGAAGGATTGGAGGCTGATCCTCAATTTAAGGGAATTAAATGTCTACTTAAAAAAGCAATCGTTCCGTATGATCTGCCTACAAGACGTCCTGCGTCTCAATCAGGGAGATTTCATGTCTACACTAGACCTGAAAGACGCATACTTCCACATATCCATCCACCCTGCCCACAGAAAATACTTGAGATTCACCGTAGCCGGCAGCCATTTTCAATACCGTGTCCTTCCTTTCGGACTGAAATCAGCTCCCAGAATATTTACCAAATATCTAGCACCAGTCGCAGCCTTTCTCAGAAGGAGAAAACACCAAGTTTTTCATACTAAGACGACTGGTTGATAAAGGCAAAGACCTACGCAGGAGCGCACAAATCAACAAAAAAGTGCATTTCCTTACTAACCAACCTCAGACTCACCATCAACTGGGAGAAATCCAAGCCTCTACCAGCACGCAATATTACCTTTCTAGGGGCAAAACTGGACACAGAATCCACTGTGGCATGTCCCACGTCAGAGAGCAACAAAGGTTACTGACTCTAGCAAGTTCCATACAGAAAAGAAGAAAGGTTACTGTCTGTCTGTTCAAGTCTCTGTTGGACATGATGTCTTCATGCATACCTCTGGTTCCTCTATGCCGTCTAAAGAAGCGCCACTTACAAGAGCAACTAAACTGTCAATGGCTCCAAGTGTCAGGCACTTTCGAGGATCAGATACAAATAACTCCGATAATACTCAGAGCTCTGAGATGGTGGTCTCAAAGACATCATCTATCAATCGGCCTGGCGTTTCTACAGCAGCCAGCTCTGTGGACCATAACAACGGATGCATCACTGGAAAGCAGGGGAGCTGTGTTACAGGATCTGCAAATAAGTGGCAAATGGCCACCGCATCTGGCATCAATGCATATCAATTGGCTGGAGCTCAGAGCAGTGCACCTGGCCTTACAGGCGTTTCTTCCCAAGATCTCAGGATCGCAAGTGGTAAAAAAGGCCGGACAACACCACTACGATGCATTACCTCAACAAACAAGGAGGCACAAGATCTCTCACTCTCTCCAGAGAAGCCCAAGCAATCTGAAACTGGGCCTCGCAGCAAGGCATCACACTATCAGCGGTACACTTTCCGGGCATAAACAACAAGACAGCAGATGCACTCAGCAGGCAGAAGTCGAACTGCCACGAGTGGGAGCCAGACCAGACAGTAGAGAACCATATTTTTCCCTGTGGGGAACACCAACGGTAGACCTGTTTGCGAACAAACTCAACGCCAAATGCCAGTTCTTCGCAAGTTGGCATCACCAGAAGGGATCTTGGGGGAATGCGTTTTCGATAGTCTGGTTAGGCATCTTTGCTTACGCCTTTCCTCCAATTCCGTTGATCCCACGGGTACTCACGAAGATGAAAACAGAGCCGTGCACTCTGATATTGATAGCTCCATACTTGCTGCGTCAACATTGGTTTGCGGAACTTCTCCTTCTATCAATCAAGCCCCACATTCCGCTGGAGCGGTTACCTCAATTGCTAACAATGAACAAGGGCCAGGTTTGGCACCCCGATCCGAAGTTGATGCGTTTATCAGCCTGGCTCCTCACCACAGAGAGTTCGCGCATTTGAATATCCCACAGGACTGTAGGGATATTTTGTCAAAAGCCAGAACGGATAGCACCAACAAAACATATTATTGTAAATGGAGAAGATTCTGTGTATAGTGTCATCAATGACCGATTGACCCATTAGTCTCACCACCAGAGGAAATATTACTGTATCTGTTGCAGCTAGCTCAAGCTGGCCTGGCACATTCGTCCATTAAAGTTCACGTAGCAGCTATAGCTGCATACAGACGTTCAGATGCTACACCCTCACTCTACTCCTCTCGGCTGATTAAGAGGTTCTTGAAGGAGCTTTTCAGAGTTTGCCCTCCTTTCAGACCACCACCTCCTTCGTGGAACCTGAATATTGTCTTAGCACAACTGCTGAAGCATCCGTTTGAGCCGATCCATCGTGCTTCTCTCAAGTTCCTGTCATGGAAGGTTGCCTTATTGGTAGCTCTCACATCAGCTAGGCGAGTCAGCGAGTCAGCGAGGTGCAAGCTCTTTCCATCCAAGAGCCATTCCTACAGCTTAAACACGACAGACTGCTAATGCACACTAACCCGCATTTCATTCCAAAGGTTCCTTCAGACTTTCAAATCAATGAACCTTTAGTCTTCAAATCTTTTTTCCTCATCCATCTACTCCAGCTGAGAGGGCATTACACTCCTTAGATGTTAAAAGATGTGTTCAATTTTATTTGGACAGGACTAAATCTTTTCGACGCTCTAATCAGCTATTCGTAGCATACAGTGCTCCTAGGAAAGGTCATCCACTCTCCAAGCAGAGTATTTCCAGATGGATCGCCTCAGCCGTTCGCTTCTGCCATCAAGCAGCGGGCAAACCTCTGCACTCACCTGTACAGGCTCACTCCACGAGAGCAGTCTCATCGTCAGCGTCACTGTTCCCAGAGTTTCACTACAAGACATTTGTAGGGCAGCAACATGGCAGAGCCGTCATACATTCACAAAACACTACTGCTTGGAATCTCTATCTCAGGGAGAGGTAGCAGTGGGTCAAGCGGTTCTCAGGAATCTCTTCAGGTGAAGGTGAGCCATCTCTTCTACATTCCTCCATCCTAGAACAGGTATGCACATTGTTTATATCCCTTATATTTGCTTATATAAAAAAAAGAAAGTATACAAGAGTAAGAGAACATTCTAACAGACACATAAGTGGTCTTTTTTAATGATGGTATTCATATTACATTAGTGTTTTAGAATAATTTTTGCTCTGTCTCTCGGCATTTCTTTATATATATATATATATATGTGTGTTGATGAGTATAGATATATATGTGTATACCTTTATAGTTGCATATATTTATAAACAGGAATATAATGAGGTTTCATGTATCAAGGTGTTTTCGATCAAATATGTTTTTATATTACAATGTGCATAGCTACTGCTCTCTATTCTGATTCAAGCATGTGAATCTATGAAAGTTCCAATACTGGAGTAAGAAAAAAAGTTACTTACTTGTAACTGTAGGTTCGATGGCATCTGTCGCTGTAGATACACATGGTATGCATGAGCTCGCCATCTGGTGTTGGGTCGGAGTGTTACAAGTTGTTTTTCTTCGAAGAAGTGTTTTCGAGTCACGGGACCGAGTGACTCCTCCTTCTGTGCTCATTGCGCATGGGCGTCGACTCCATCTTCGATTGTTTTCTTTCCGCCATCGGGTTCGGACGTGTTCCTGTCGCTCCGAGTTTCGGAACGGAAAGATAGCTGAAAACGGAAGATTTTCGACGGTATCGTTGCGATCCGGTTCGAGATAGACACATACGACGACGCGTTGAACATCGAAGCGCTTCGGTGCCCTTCGGGGTAGATTTCGGCACCCCGTCGGGGCCTAGTCGGCCCGACCGCGTGGAGAACAACGCCGATGGAACGGACCCCGTTTCGATTCTGCCCCGAATGCCACAACAAATATCCTTATACGGACCTACACTCGGTCTGTAACCTGTGCCTGTCACCCGAGCACAGCGAAGAATCCTGTGAGGCCTGTCGGGCGTTCCGGTCCCGAAAAACTGCAGATGGCGTCCACGCCAAAGGAGCGTCGACAGTTCGAGACAGAAGAGGAACAGGAGGAATCTTTTTCCATCCAGGATTCAGACTCCGACGAGCTAGACTCTACAAAAACTGTGAGTAAGACGTCGAGATCAGAACTTAAAAAAGGAAAGAAGGCCCAGGGGACGCCACTGCCAACCGGCCATGGCTCCACCCAAATTCTCGGTGACCAACAATCGGCACCGAAAAAGGCCCATTCAGTGTCGAGATCGTCCGACTTCGGTCGAGACACCGGCACGCAGCCTCCTCGGGACCGAGAGAGTGCTAAACAGAAGCATCGACACCGAGAGTTCGGTGTCGACACGGATCTACGCCGAGACAGTGGCGCCGAAGACCATAGAGGCCAAGAATTTTCGGCACAGAAAAAGAGGAAGGTTACCTCGGAGCCGAAAAAACAATCAACAGGGTTTTCGGAGCCGAAAAAAGCGACATCAGACCCTGTTTCAGGCTCCTATACTGAAGAGCATTCTATGTCTTCACAAATGAAGAAACATAGATTTGAACAAGAACTGCAATCCACTGACGTGGATCACACGCAAAAGCGTATCTTTATTCAGCAGGGGACTGGGAAGATCAGTACCCTTCCACCTGTCAAACGAAAGAGAACGCTTCAGTTTACTCCTCAGCAACAAACAGCACAAAAGGTAACACCTCCTCCCTCGCCTCCACCTGTAACTCCGGCTTCGCCAACTTACACCCCGTCACATTCGCCAGCTCACACCGCCATGAGCCACGATGACCAAGATCAGGATGCGTGGGACTTGTACGACGCACCAGTGTCTGATAACAACCCAGACACATACCCAACTAGGCCATCACCACCGGAAGACAGCACAGCCTACTCACAAGTGGTGGCTAGAGCAGCACTATTCCATAATGTGGAACTACACTCGGAACAAGTAGAGGATGATTTTTTATTTAACACCCTCTCTTCAACCCACAGCTCCTACCAAAGCCTGCCGATGCTCCCAGGCATGCTACGCCATGCAAAGGACATTTTCAAGGAGCCAGTTAAAAGTAGGGCAGTGACGCCTAGGGTGGACAAAAAGTATAAGGCGCCTCCTACGGACCCTGTATTCATCACCTCTCAGCTGCCACCAGATTCTGTGGTGGTAGGGGCTGCCAGAAAACGGGCAAATTCACACACTTCTGGGGATGCACCTCCCCCAGATAAAGAAAGCAGGAAGTTCGATGCAGCCGGGAAGAGGGTTGCTGTCCAAGCAGCAAACCAGTGGCGCATCGCAAATTCACAAGCGCTGCTAGCGCGATACGACAGAGCCCACTGGGATGAGATGCAGCATCTCATTGAACATCTCCCAAAAGATCTGCAAAAAAGAGCAAAACAGGTTGTTGAGGAGGGTCAAAACATTTCCAACAATCAAATACGCTCCTCCATGGATGCAGCAGACACAGCCGCAAGGACCATTAATACGTCGGTTACCATCCGTAGGCACGCATGGCTCAGAACGTCTGGATTCAAGCCAGAAATTCAGCAGGCAGTGCTTAACATGCCAGTCAACGAAAAACTTCTGTTCGGTCCGGAGGTCGACACAGCCATAGAAAAGCTCAAGAAGGACACTGACACTGCCAAGGCCATGGGCGCACTCTACTCCCCGCAGAGCAGAGGATCTTATAACACCTTCCGCAAAACACCTTTTAGAGGAGGGTTTCGGGGTCAGGCCACACAAGCTAGCACCTCACAGTCCGCACCGCCCACCTACCAGGGACAGTACAGGGGAGGTTTTCGGGGCCAGTATAGAGGGGGGCAATTCCCTAGGAATAGAGGAAGATTTCAAAGCCCCAAAACCACTACCAACAAGCAGTGACTCACACGTCACTCACCCCTCCCACACAACACCAGTGGGGGGGAGGATACGTCAATATTACGAAGCATGGGAAAAAATAACTACAGACACATGGGTCCTAGCAATTATCCAACATGGTTATTGCATAGAATTCCTGCAATTCCCCCCAGACATACCACCAAAATCACAAAATTTATCAAAATACCATTCACAGCTTCTAGAGATAGAAGTTCAAGCACTACTGCAAAAAAATGCAATAGAATTAGTACCAAGCACACAAATAAACACAGGAGTTTATTCACTGTACTTCTTGATACCAAAAAAGGACGAAACACTGAGACCAATTCTACACCTCAGAGTAGTAAACACATTCATCAAATCAGACCACTTTCACATGGTCACACTACAAGAAGTGTTACCATTGCTCAAAAAACACAACTACATGACAACCCTAGACCTCAAGGACGCATATTTCCATATACCAATACATCAATCACACAGGAAATATCTAAGGTTTGTATTCAAAGGACTACATTACCAATTCAAAGTATTGCCTTTTGGTTTAACAACCGCTCCAAGAGTATTCACAAAATGCCTAGCAGTAGTCGCTGCACACATCAGAAGGCAGCAAATACATGTGTTCCCGTATCTAGACGACTGGCTAATCAAAACCAGTTCGCTCACACAATGCTCAAACCACACAAATCAAGTCATACAAACCCTCTACAAACTAGGGTTCACCGTCAACTTTGCAAAATCAAACATTCTGCCAAGCAAAGTACAGCAATATCTAGGAGCCATAATAGACACGACAAAAGGAGTAGCAACGCCAACTCCACAAAGGATCCACAATTTCAACAGAGTCATTCAACACATGTCTCCAAACCAAACAATACAAGCAAGAACAATACTACAGCTCCTAGGCATGATGTCCTCATGCATAGCCATTGTCCCAAACGCAAGACTGCACATGAGGCCCTTACAACAGTGCCTAGCCTCACAGTGGTCTCAAGCACAGGGTCACCTTCTAGATCTGGTGTTGCTAGACCGCCAAACTTACCTCTCGCTTCTATGGTGGAACAGTATAAATTTAAACATAGGGCGGCCTTTCCAAGACCCAGTGCCACAGTACGTAATAACAACAGATGCTTCCATGACAGGGTGGGGAGCACATCTCAATCAACACAACATAAGAGGACAATGGAACATACATCAAACAAAACTGCATATAAATCATCTAGAATTATTAGCAGTTTTTCAAGCACTAAAAGCTTTCCAACCAATCATAACCCACAAATACATCCTTGTCAAAACAGACAACATGACAACGATGTATTATCTAAACAAACAAGGAGGAACACATTCAACGCAGTTAAGCTTGTTAGCTCAAAAAATATGGAAGTGGGCAATCCACCATCAAATTGGTCTAATAGCACAGTTTATTCCGGGGATCCAGAATCAGCTGGCAGACAATCTCTCTCGAGATCACCAGCAAGTCCACGAATGGGAAATCCACCCACAGATTCTGAACACCTACTTCACACTCTGGGGAACACCACAAATAGACTTATTTGCAACAAAAGAGAACGCAAAATGCCAAAACTTCGCGTCCAGATACCCACACAAGCAATCCCAAGGCAATGCCCTATGGATGAACTGGTCAGGAATATTTGCTTACGCTTTTCCTCCTCTCCCTCTCCTTCCTTACCTAGTAAACAAATTGAGTCAAAACAAACTCAAACTCATTTTAATAGCACCAACGTGGGCAAGACAACCCTGGTACACAACACTGCTAGATCTGTCTGTAGTACCACACATCAAACTGCCCAACAAACCAGATCTGTTAACGCAACACAACCAACAGATCAGACACCCGGACCCAGCATCGCTGAATCTAGCAATCTGGCTCCTGAAATCCTAGAATTCGGACACTTACAACTTAGCCAAGAGTGTATGGAAGTCATAAAGCAGGCCAGAAGGCCATCCACTAGACACTGCTACGCAAGTAAGTGGAAAAGATTTGTTTGGTACTGCCATCATAATCAGATACAACCACTAGACGCAACTCCAAAACATATAGTAAATTACTTGCTCCATTTAAAAAAACAAAGCTAGCCTTCTCTTCTATTAAAATACACCTTGCAGCAATATCTGCATACCTGCAAACTACTTATTCAACTTCCTTGTATAGGATACCAGTTATCAAAGCATTCATAGAAGGGCTTAAAAGAATTATACCACCAAGAACACCACCTGTTCCTTCATGGAACCTAAACGTGGTTCTAACAAGACTCATGGGCCCACCTTTCGAACCCATGCACTCTTGCGGAATACAATTCCTAACCTGGAAAGTTGCCTTTCTCATCGCCATTACATCTCTAAGAAGAGTAAGTGAAATTCAAGCGTTCACAACACAAGAGCCTTTTATACAAATACATAAAAATAAGGTCGTCCTACGACCTAATCCAAAATTTTTACCAAAAGTTATTTCACCATTCCATCTAAATCAAACGGTAGAACTACCAGTTTTTTTCCCACAGCCAGATTCTGTGGCTGAAAGAGCACTACATACATTAGATGTCAAAAGAGCATTAATGTACTACATTGACAGAACAAAGAACATCAGAAAAACTAAACAGCTATTTATTGCATTCCAAAAACCTCATGCAGGTAACCCAATATCAAAACAAGGTATAGCCAGATGGATAGTTAAATGCATCCAAATCTGCTACCTTAAAGCAAAAAGACAACTGCCCATTACTCCCAGGGCACATTCAACAAGGAAAAAAGGTGCTTCAATGGCCTTTTTAGGAAACATCCCAATGCAGGAAATATGTAAGGCAGCCACTTGGTCTACGCCTCACACATTCACCAAACACTACTGTATAGATGTGCTATCCGCACAACAAGCTACAGTAGGTCAAGCTGTATTAAGAACTCTATTTCAGACAACTTCTACTCCTACAGGCTAAACCACCGCTTATGGGGAACTAACTGCTTACTAGTCTATGCATACCATGTGTATCTACAGCGACAGATGCCATCGAACTGAAAATGTCACTTACCCAGTGTACATCTGTTCGTGGCATCAGTCGCTGAGATTCACATGGACCCACCCACCTCCCCGGAAGCCTGTAGCAGTTCAGAAGTTACCTTCAATTTTATACATTTGTATATATATTACTTAATCCTTTAATAGGTACATACTTACATTTTTCATTGCGCGGGCACTATTACTATAGTACAACTCCTACCTCACCCTCTGCGGGGAAAACAATCGAAGATGGAGTCGACGCCCATGCGCAATGAGCACAGAAGGAGGAGTCACTCGGTCCCGTGACTCGAAAACACTTCTTCGAAGAAAAACAACTTGTAACACTCCGACCCAACACCAGATGGCGAGCTCATGCATACCATGTGAATCTCAGCGACTGATGCCACGAACAGATGTACATTTTCATTCTCCAGTATTGGAATCTTTCATAGATTCACATGCAACCCACCCGCCTCCCCGGAGAAGCTCACTTCACCTCTTTCTCTCTCTCTCTTTTTCCTATATTGTACGCACTTGTGCTTAGAAAATCTGAGGTGCTGGAGCTTCTCTCAGGAGGATTCTGGAGGGTGCTGTCGCCTGATTGGTGGATGCTCAAGTTTGGTCCTTTTCACAAAAGGACTCTGATAGACTGTTAAATTGAAGAGGCCTAGGGCCTCTTTCTTTGTTGATATGTCTTGACATTACTTGTGTAAATTATACCGGGGACTCCCATCTCGATGACGGGGAATGATTCAAGCATGTGAATCTATGAAAGATTCCAATACTGGAGAACTACAGTTACAGGTAAGTAACTTATTTTCATTCATATTCTTCTACTTCAAATAATCATTCACTGCAGTTAACTGCACTTAAACTGTCTTCGTCCTCCAAAATAATGGATTTGTCTTCATACTGCAGAATCAAACTCAGTTTTAACCACCTTTGGGATGTCCTGCGTAAGCTATATAGTTGTGTTTTACATCTCGTTTGATTACAACTTGAAGAGTGTCGGTGCAAATATCCCTATGTGGGACAGTGACGGTAGTGGGAAAGTTAACATCCATTTTCATTTCTGTCATTTTGTTCCACTGTTTTTCACTGGTCACCATGGCAGGAATGAAAAATGTTGGTCATAGGTTGAAAGGCTGGCATGGACTCCTAACAAAGCCTGTATCTGTACGCACGGTTTCTTGTAACCACAGATTCAAGTTGTTGCACTTAAATTTTGTCCACCGTGTGTACATCACGCCTGCTCGTCTTAATAAGATAGACCCGACAAGGGAGACAGGGTGCCCTCGGTGTGGGGAGACAGGTGCTTCCTTTATCCATTTGGCCTGGGCCTGTAGGGAGGTACAGCAGTTTTGGTGGGTGGTGGTTCGGAAGCTGAACGGGGTCATCGGGCTGGGACTTGAGGCAACGCCATTGACTTGCCTCCTGGGTATAATACAGAGACCCTGGGGCAGATGCATTCCATACAGATTTGCGCATTGGTGTTGGCTAAGCGAAGGGTGGCTATGAGCTGGATAGGTACACAAAGCCCATCCCCTTCTAATTGGTCCCGTGATGTTTTGGAATGGGGGGTGGCTGAAGAACAAAACATGAGACTGACATGCAGGCAAGAAAGGGCACTGGAAGACATTACGGCCTGGAGTACACTGATGGAACGCTTCACTGGGACCCAAGATTCCAGCTCTGACTGGAGCTTGGATGAGGATACGTGACGACCAACTGTGGTAATAGTGTATCGACGATAATCATGGTGTATGAACGATTTGGTTACATAGGAGTTCCTTGAAGAGGGGGGGGGGGGGGGGGTATTGCTTGTCTGATAGATATGCTACATGTTTTGGTCTATAGGTATCAGCCTCCGCTCAGGAGAACAATGGACATACTAATTTCTTGTATGACAATGCACTGCTTGTTTTTTTTATTTTTTTTATGTTAAATTGTTTGTTATAAACTCAATAAAACAGAGTTTTTTTCTTAGACCGCACTATTGGCCTTTAGTACCTAGTGATCTGGGAATGTTATACATGTAGCAGAGGCACAGAAGCATTCTCTCAACACTGATATCAACCATACCTTCCGGGTTTGAAAATTGTGGCAAGCACCATCTTGAGGATTGGCGCTTTTTCTGATGATATGTTGCCAATAGCTTCTTTCACTTTTTAAATTGTGCAAGTTACTAGTCAGTGCTGAGCATTTCTTCATTCGAGGCATTAGACTTCATAGTCCTATTGCTATGCTGTCTTGTGTCAGTGTTTGAAATATTGAGGGGTTGTCTTTTTTTCTCTACGTTCACCAGAGCTTGCAGATTTTCTAACCACTGTTCAGAAAACTTCTTTGGTGATAAGGACACGTGGTTCTTCTTTGTTTTCAGCACGATTAGAACCAAACCAAAGACACTTTCCATCTGTTTTCATGGATTTCTTCTCTTGTTGGTGCTATATTTTATCTGGTAACTATGATGTACACAAAGCATGTCTCAGTGTTCAAGCCCATAGACCGCAAGTCCTTAAACTTCTCATTGAATTTGTGGGCCGCAGAGTGTGTCAATTGATGCGGTATGCATTATTTTGAAGCCTTTCCCAGGCTTAGTCTTTTTTTTTTTTGTTTTCGTCCTGGGGCACACCTTGATTACTGAGCAATATCGATGATGGGTGCTGTCATTTACTACTGGCTTCTCAGACAAACAAAATAAATCAATATTTAGGTGCAGGTAGATAAAATAGAGCGGTTAAAATAAAAGTGACAAAAAAACAGAAGCAGTTTTTAGTCCCGGCTCTAGATGCATCCAGTTTGGAAAGAGGAATGCTTTGTTGACTATGATTGAAAGAGCTGACACAAAAGTAACTTTATCCAACTGTCTGTTGCATTCGGGCCAGATGCACTTAAAAAAGAAACAGATTTAAGTCTGGAATGTTTAAGTGGATTGTAACATGTTATTTCTTTTTCTACTTCAGAATGTTCTGCTATTTTCAACTTGATGCCCTGGAGTCACATATATAGGAAGGGCCAAAGCTGGATAAGTTACGTACTTTAACACTAGTTTTGCAAGTTTATTGAACAGATTCACATGTATCCTGCCCAACTTTGCCAAGCGAAACAGATGAGTGATTCTCACAGTGCGATTGATTAACTAGTATCTGACGATGACTTAAAAGTCACAGGTATTGTGGCATTTTCGTCAGTGTCTTAAGGATCTGAGGACAACTACTCATCCGGATGACTCCCATTTTCTTGTTTTAAAGGACTGCTCCTGCTTCAGCCACAGAGTGGCTGAATAATAAAATCCATGTGGGTCAGTAGAAGATCTGTACTGCAAAAATAGTGTTTCAGACAAGTAACTTATCCTCTCTCACAGCGAAGGAGCGTTGATAGAAACATTTGTCTCTCTCATTCCTTTCCCACTATAGATTTATTATGTCTGCCATGTCATGTCTAACACATTATTCTTTGTTGTAGGAAGAAGCTGGGGCTGACGATGCAGAGACCTTGGATCTCTACCAGCAAAGCCTTGGAGAGCTACTGCTTATGTTGGCAGGTGAGGGCAAGACAGACTGAAGAAACCGAGCATATTGCATTCAGCAATGCAAATACGGTCTCTTCGGTCAAAATACAGTTGTGCTGCCATTTTATTCCCTCGCCCTCCCTTCATTCAGGTTTCTGACCCTCAAATGATCACGCTGCACTTTATTTTGGCTAGACTACAATGCAGTTGGGGAAAAATGCAACATCTGCCATTTGAGCTGCTACTTGGCATGTATCTTTGATGGGTAGTTTCCCTATGAAATTTCGCTCAACTGGTGTTAATGGGGTACTCAGTTAAAGTAACAGATGATTTTGGGTTTCCTTATGATAAAACTGGGGGATATGGGCTTTAAACCTTTCACAATCCTGATGTAGAAATTGAAACATGGATAGGTTCCATAGCTATTTGGCATGTATGCTATTAGTAATGGTGATGTATGGTGTGTATGTATGTAGCTTTGTGTCTGTGTGGGTTGGCAGCATGCTTCTGTATGACACCTGTGTCTCCTTACCCCAGGTCCTATGTGCATGCCTTTTTCTCATGTGCTTATGTTGGTGTTTTTGTGCCCTGGGTGTCACTGTTTTATTGTTCATGTCTCTATGTCCCATTGCCTGTGTTGCCCTGTTCCATTGTTAGTATCTCCTGGGCTCTGTACCTGTGCCTTCTTGACGTAGTGTTCTTGCCATCCTTAATGTGTCAGTTTCTCTCATAGAGATGGGAATGCTCTGACCCAAATTATTGCATCGGGTGGTCAAACTAGTGATTGTACAGATTGCTAGTATCGGTGTCAGTGTTCTGTGGAGGCACCGGGTGCAGGTTAGGTACAAGTGAGCCACGATGGTGGTCTAGGAGTTCATTGTGCAGGGTTTCTCAATTCCAGTGAAACCCGTGGCTTTGTTGCTAATTGCAAAGCTGTGGGATGAACCTGAGGATGAAGTTGACGAGAATGGTACCAGGCATCACTGTCTCAGATGGGATTGCTGCATTGTGTAATCAATTTCATAGTTTTTTTATTTTATTTTTGTTTATATATATTTATTTATTATTTCCAACAAGCAAGTAACAGACAACAAAATAGCCCTTCGAGCAGTGAGTACTAAATTGCGTCAATGCAAAGTCCCACATCCATATGGAAGAGGTCCAAGAGGTCCAAACCGTGCCATCAGCACCAAATTAGTTTTAATTAGGTATACAAGTCCATTGCCATCCAGTTGGTTCGGCCAAGAGCTCCCCTTTAAAATAAGAAGACATTAAGGATCTAAGTCCAGGGACAAGGAGAACAATACTGCACGTTTGTAGGCCAATAACATCGATAACCAACGACATATAAAGATAGATAATAACAGGGGAAAGAAGGAGGGAGGGGCAGGGCAGCAACCAGATCACACATAGCAGCCATGGTGCAAGTGAGGTCAGCATTAACCAAAACCCCACACGCGTGGCCCACCAGCTCACATCCAAGTGGCACTACTGCAGGGATTCCAGATAGGCACGCAGTGGCTCCCAGATATCCCGCAGCCGGGTGCCCCCAGGTGCCAGCTCCCAAAATGTTGTCCATTGCTCGTGACAGAATGAGGCATCATGCAGCCAATCAGATCCGCGGGCAGCCCGGCCGCGACCCCAGCACATCGCAACCCTGCGCTTCGCAAGCAGCAGCAAATTTCCCACCAATCTCCTATGAGTCGACGGCACCTCCTCAACATAGCCAAGCAGCGCAAGTTTAGGGGAGAAGGGCAGCCGCAGACCAGTCATCTCCTCAATCACATTCATTACCTCCTTCCAATAGGTATGAACATTTCCACAGGTCCACGCAAGATGCAGAAAGTCAGCGTCCGGGGTGCGGCACTGCTCACAGCTCGTGTCCGCACGCAGGCCCATCGCATAGAGGCCCCTAGGGGTGTAGTATAGGCGATGGAGAAACTTGAAATGGATAAGTCGCAGCCTGTAGTTACGGGACAAGGCCCTCATATGCGCACAGCATTTCCACCACATTCCCTCTGTGATAATCTCGCCTACATCCGCCTCCCAGCGAGCCCTAGCTGCTGACCCAGCACCGTCCTGCTGTTCCTGGCAGCAATTATATAATTTGGTAATGAGCCTAACACAGCATCTCCAGAGCTTGACACACCGGTGAAATCTCTGGAATGTCTGGAAGACCTGCAAAGCTTGCGCGCAGCATCGCGCAAACACGCAACACATACAGCTGATGCAGTGCAGTATCACGACCCTCCCCCAGCACAATTTCTGAAGAAACCAACCTCCCATCCACGAACCAGTCCCCCAGCTCTGCAAGATCAGAATCCCGAAGAAATTCCTGTAGTCTCACATCACTGAACATCCTTTCATCTGCGACATCTAGCACCGACATAGAGGGAGCGAACGGCCCGTCCACAGCAGACCGTCTCAGCACCGCGATCCACGCCTTAATAGCACACTGCACCGTGCTAACGCCGCACACCCTACGACGGGGGAGAGCCCCAAGCACTCTGGACAGGTAGTCAGGCCACAACGCATCGCTTTCGGGTGCTAGATGTGGTAAATACCGAATGGGGAGCAACCAGTAGTACGTAAAATGGGCCTGAGCGCAATAACAGTACTGCTCCAAGTCAGGAGCAGCAAGTCTGCCCATCTCAAATGGGAGCGTCAGTGTCTCCCAGGAAATCCTATGCTGCCATCCCGCCCAGACCAGTCGGATCGGGGCAGACCGAAGGCGCCGCAAAAAGCTCGAAGTGAGAATAAGGGGCAGATTCACAAACGGGTACAAGAATTTGGGCAGCACCACCATTTTCGTAATCGCGATGCGTCCTATAAGTGAAAGCGGCAATGAGCGCCTCGCCTTAACATTGTCCTCCAACCATGCAGTCGCCTTGTCATAATTCGCCATCCAAAGGGTCTCCACATCACGGCTAAGCCAAATTCCCAGATAGCGCACCGGACCCTCCGTCCATCCTGTCGGATACCGGGAGGAAAATTCCACCGTCCCCACTGAGAGGAGCATTACCACCAACTTGGACCAGTTGATCGTGATACCGGAGAAGGTGCCGAACCGCACAATCTCATCTAGAAGCACATCCAGGTTTCTCTGCGGCTCGCGTACATACAGCGCGATATCATCTGCATACAAGGATAACAAGACAGGCCGCTGCCGAAACGGTAACCCCCTCATATTGTGATGCTGCCTCAGATATGCCGCAAGAGGCTCCACTGCAACTGTAAATAGCATTTGGGAGATAGGGCACCCCTGTCGGGTCCCCCGAGCAATCTTGAAAGGGCCAGAGACATTTCCGTTATGCCGCAGTCCAGCAGTGGGCTCTGTGTGCAGCATTTGGATCAATTGCACAAAGCACGCACTCATGCCCACTCTTGCGAGCAACGCAAACATATACTCCCAGGCAAGTGAATCAAAAGCCTTGGTGGCATCCTAAAACACCGCCGCCGCAGCCTCCTCAGCATCAATCATACTTGCAATTAAGTGCGCAGATTATGAGACGTGTATCTACCAGGCAGAAACCCGGACTGGTCCGGCAGTACCAACTTTGGAAGCAACGGCTGCAATCGTGTCGCAATCATCTTAGCCAGGATTTTATTATCAATATTGATCATGGAAAGCGAACGATATGAGTCACAGCAATGTGGATCCTTACCCGGCTTTAAAATCGTAACAATCTGGGCCTTGCGCAGAGAGGCGGGAAGAGCCCCAGTCTCCATAGACTCCGCATAAACCTTCAGAAGATAAGGAGCCAGAATGTCAGCGTACCCCTTATAAAACGACGGCGTCAGAACGTCTAACCCAGGGGCCTTATCACCGGGTAAACCGCATATCGCCGCCAGAACCTCTTCGACAGAGAAGGGGGCATCAAAGTAAGACCTGTGTGCGTCATCAAACCAGAGTAAGGAGATCTCACAAAAATAATCCCAAGCCGCATTGATATCCAGCCCTAGAGGCTTAGCATAGAGATCCTCGAAGAATCTGGTGAAAACCTGCATCACTCCATCTGTCCCCACCACCCGCACACCCTCCGCACTATCAATCTCAGTGATATAATTGCTAGCCCATGACCTGTGCAACATATGCACCAGTGTGTGCCCGGCTCTCTCGCCTTCGCCATATCTTTGAGCCCTGGTGTATTTCCCAAAGAAGCAGATTTCCCGAATCGAGGTCTCCTCGTATTGCGACACAGCCTCCCGCAAAGCAGCCAACATGGCTCCTGACCAATCCGCCACCAGACCACGCTCAAGCGCCACAATCTGGTCTTCCAGGTCAGCCATTTCCCTCCGCAACATTTTTAGCACACCATGTTGTTTTGCAAGACAGACACCCCGGATCACCACCTTAAAGCCCTCCCACAATGTGCCTGCCGAGCTCACGGAGCCGCAATTCTCAGCGAAATAGTGAATAATGGCCTCTCGAACCTCCGCACGGAATGCATCATCCCATAGCGCCCCGTGAGGGAGGTGCCACAGTCCCGCACGACCAGGTCCGCCAGTTACTGCCAACACCAGCTTGACTGGCGAGTGATATGACAAGGTTCGCGCCATATGCTCCACCGACCTCGTCCAGAGCTCCACGTACCTCGAGCCGAGCCAACGGTCAATGCAGGACCAACTGTTATGAGCATAGTTGATGCACATGCCCTCCCGACCAGTCGCATGCTTAGCCCTCCATATGTCCACCAAAGCTCCCTCCATCATGACTGACGACAGGGCCCTAGCCGCAGAAACATGTTGCATCCTGGCCTGACTCTCACGGTCCATCGCAGAATCCAGAACAACATTGAAATCGCCGCCCCAGATCACTGCGCCGCTGCCCAGCGAATCAACCAAACGCCACACCTCACGGAATTCGGGCTCGTCTGTATTCGGCCCGTAAACCAAGACGAGTCTACAAGCTCTATCCCGCAGCATGCCACACATTAAGACATATCGGCCATTTGGATCAATGATGACTTTGAGTACGCCACTGTAAACCCCTACGGATCAGAATTGCCACTCCTCAAGCATAGCTCGAGAACACCACACAATGACATTCACCAATCCAGGCAGCCTTCAGCTGATGCCGCATGTCAGCCATTAAATTAGTTTCCTGCAACATACAGATATCTATTGCCTGGCGCTTAACGTAAGCTGACATGAGGCGCACCTTGCGTCCATCATTCAAGCCACGCACATTCCAAGTCAGACATTTGATCAAGTTCTCACCTCCCAGCACCATTAGCTCAATCCCACCAAAGCGTGACACAGCCTCAGCGTCCCACCCCGCCAATCAGCCATGTAGAAGGAAAGAAGGGAAAAGGTAGAAAACAGGAAATTTGAAAAAAAAAACAGAACAGAAACACACATACCCCCCACCCACGTAGACCCCCCCAACCGGGTCAAAGCATACAGCCCACCCCCCTGAACATCAGCACCCCTTTTTTTTAACATACATCAGATAAACAGGACTCATCCAAGGGGCGAGATCAAAGCTGTCCAACCCGCTACCCCAATCGGGACAGGGGGAGGGGGGCAAAGGGCCATCGAGAAACCAAACAAACAACGGGCAGCCAATAGGACGGCACCACAAAGCAGTTTCACCCAGTAGTTATCAAGAAAGGGGGACAGCCCCAGGAAGTGCCTCCCTTTCCCATTTAGTCAGTGTCACTTAAGCCTGCATTTCCAGTCCCAGGGGCGTCCGGAACCGCCGCCGCCAACCTCTTGGGCACCGTTCTGGCAAACTTAGCTACAAGCTTTGGATCCGTGAAAAAGAACAGTTTACCACCGTGGTGCACCTTCAATTTGGCCGGGTATTTGAGGGAGAATTTAGCGGCAGTCTGGCTCAGGGTGCGCTTAACTGGCAAGAACGCTTGGCGTGCAGCCTGCACAGTAGGAGTATGGTCCAGTGTTCTTGTATATCACAGGTTTCCACTCCCTGGCAGGTCTAAGAACAGTGTCTCTATCCTGGTAATTCAACAGACGGACAATGATGGCACGCAGCGGAGTACCAGGCGGGTGCCGAGGGCCCAGGGACCTATGCGGCGGCTCCACCACCAGCATCCGGGAAAGTTCTCCAGGAAAGAGCTGTGTCAGCGTAGTCTCCACAAAGTCCTCCATTCGGCCCATATCTGTGGATTCCGGGAGACCCATTATGCGGATATTATTGCGGCGCAACCAAGCTTCCAGGTCCTCATTTTTATTCCGTATAACTTCAAGCACCGGTTCCATTCTAAGCAGTTGCTCCCGATCTCCAGCACGTTAATCCTCCAGTTCGAAGGTACGCGTTTCCACATGGTCAAGCCGAGTGTCGTGATCGTCCACCCTGGCTTTAATTCGGTCTAGCTGCGCCATCAGATGATCCAGTTTGGCGTCAATGCCTGCAAGGCTACCTTTAAGATCAAGGATCTTAGCCTTGATCGAGGCCTCTGAAGCACCTTCATCAGCAGGAACTTCTCCAATTTGAGGGGCAGAGGTGCCACCCCTCTTTTTCCCACCTTCAAAGATGAGTTTGGCCTGTTATTGCTCCGTCTTGCCCATATTCGAATCACCATCAGAGCGTAAAGGAAACACCAGTTCCGTCGCACCTTATGAAAAGCAACAAGCCAGGGGGAGGCACCTCCAAGATCGCTCCATGTACTTTAAAGGCAATATAGTTCAACCACCGAGGCCTCAGGCTCCCCTCAGACCTCTGCCGGACGATTCCGAGCTCTCACCTCACCGCAGCGCACCTCCGCAGCTGCACAGAGAGATCCAGTAGTGGGCCAACTCCGCAAGGCCCCCCTCAGCCTCGGAGCCCGGGCGAACACCCACTTGGCCACCCCATACAATGCGGCCACGCGGTCTCCCGTGAAATAACAGCAGCCAGGGGAGGCAATATAGTAGTCCGGTTGTGCTGCAGTCCGTTCCCCCCGGCTCGACCAGCCAGCGAAAGTCACATCACCAATCAGGCCCAAGGGACAGCCCACACAACCTCCAGCCCGCCGAACCCCAGGCCCCCAAGGGTAGCCCCCCCAGCCACTCACCTTCTCCTTCTGCCGCACAGGAGAGTGTCCAGCCGGCACCTCGCCTCAAGGTGACCAGGCATGCCCCCGCTCCCGACAGAGCTGGCCCGCTGTCCTCACTGTGCCGATAGTCCCTCCGAAGGCTGGTGCCGGGCCCCGGCCCCAGCAGCCCAGGCAGTCCGGCAGGCAGAAACCGCGGTAGCTCCCCGCACGCCGACGATCAAAGGGGCCGCGTGCTGATGCAGCCGCCAATCTGGCCCCAAGAGGGGAGAGCACTGCGCTTCCCCCAAGCTCCAGACAGTGCAGCCACAGCAGCGCCGCGCTCCCGGAGGCCCTCCGACAATTCCAAGAGGGCCCGCAGATGCACCCAGCAATCGCAGTCTGTGCCCAGAGGGAGGCCAGACCCCGGCGGTTCGAAGCAGCCATCCGCTGCCGTACACAGGCAGTCTCAGCCCCAGACGGCTCCCACCAGCTCTCCAGTCTCCGAGGGGCCCCCGGAGCAGAAATTCGACACTTACACACCGCCCCTGCAGGATAAAGGAAGGAGAAAGGCCCAGTGCCTAGCAGAGCCTCACAATGTGGCGGCCATCTTGCTGGCAGGCCAAGACACGCCCCCATCAATTTCATAGTTTATGCCCCAAGCCAGTAGAGTTTATAAATCTTGACGGCTAATGTATCTTCTTTTGAAATGTAACTCGTTCAACCCTCAAATTTGCAAGCTGTCCTGTATGACGGCGACACATGCAGTGTGTGTCTTGCTGGAAGGCTGAAAGGGCATTGGTCAGGAATGCTGCTCAGCGGCCCACAGGTCTAAGCCGGGTCTTGGACTTTACCCTTTTGGAAGGTAGCTACATTTTGAGTAAAAGACATACTCACGAAATAACTGAGCAGACTTAAACCTTTTACAAGCGACGTTTTAATCACACTTGTAATCGCTCAATCTAATATGTAAAAGATCTTTCACAACCCTGTTCTTCTTTCCCTAGTAAGTAATTTTGTGCAAAAATCGCAAAGTTCTTAGCACCTGCTAAACAGCCAGGCCTTCTGTTAGTGGCTTGTACATCAGGTGAAGCTGATCTAGGTAGCTGTATAATGTCACCTCCCTACATCTGACACAGCTCTTGTTCAGGCATATATGATGGTTGATCCAGCAGCCTCTCCTCCTGCAGTTATCATTAATACCTTCAGTATTTTCCTGACCAGCGGAAACTCCTTCATGGAATGTATCTATCCGAGTGGGGATTGCCTTCTGCGTTAGAATTGACTGAAAATGGCCTTGACGGATAATCACTTGTCCCATGGGCAATGTTAAATTTGACTGTAAGTGCAACAAATACTGCTTTAAATGTGCCACCTCATAAACTAGATCAAGTAGATCTTTCACATATGCTCGCCACCTATATGTCAGCTGTTGACACGGAATTAGATTAAGTACTTTTATTCACATAGTTAAGAAGGTGACAGAATTACAAATTAAAACTTGAGTGTTTTATTTTTATTGAAAAAAATAGTCTCCATTCCAGACATTGTGCCTTCACTATTTGGTGATGGGAAAAAGGGGGGAAAAAGTTAGGTTTTTAGATCTTGACACAAATCAAAGCATCTCTGCTATTTATGCTGTTTTTCTTAATACTGCGGAGGACCGGAGCAGGAGCAATAAAAAAAAAATATATATATATATATAATATATATATATATATATTCCTTAATAGATTCGTGCATATTACTGAAATTCATTGACTGCCTAAAATACTCAAATACTTCATCATATTTCAAGAGGAAATAATCCCCATATTAATGCTCAGAGAAGATGTGTTCTCAGATCATACAGCCAATTTGCAGCAGTTCAGAAGACTTCTCCCTTACAGGCGCAAAAGAGAAACCATTTGTATCTGTGCTGTCTAAAAAGGAAAAACTTGAGAAAATTGCTAAGTACATTAAGGGCACGATGAATGGGGTAAACTCCTCGAGGGGGATGCAACTCATTGTTTAAAGGGTATTTTAAGATGCAGCCCTGCTGGTAAGCCAGCAGCTCAAGTAGCCACTCAGTTTCAATTGTGCATCTCTCAGTAAGAGCACCCAAGGGGTTCCAGAAGGATTCACCACATTCTTCTTCCAAATTGAATGTCAACACATCCAGGGAATTTTAAGTTAATTGCGCTTTTCAACAAAACGTCTTCAGAAGTCTTCATGTAAAGGAATGAGAAGGGTGGCTTTTTATTAAAAATGTGGCCCTTTTTATCAGACTGGTTCTCAGCAGATACAATGTACTTTGGATAACATCTCGGCTGTGTTATTTCTAATTGAAGAAGCATTACCCTAGAAACTGCCACTTTACTCTTGCTTTGAACACTTTTCCACAATGCTTCACAGGGTAGAGATGAGGTCTGCTTTTGTCTAAGTTATGTGCTTGAGGGATTCCTGCTAATCTCTTAAGAGCAGTGCAACGTATTTACAATAACCCAATGCTGCATATAAGAGTGGGTACTGGTTCTCACATGCCTAAAACATGTTAACTAATGGTCACAAGCAAGGCGGTGTTTCAGCCTTGTTATTGTTTGATCTTTTCATTGTTGAAAGCTCTAGATGGTAACATCAGATGCTACCCTAAATATGCCTTAAAAGCCAACTTCGGCCTTACAGTATGCAGTAAATATTGTGCTGTTAAATAAAACTGGACCCGTTATGCAAACGCTTCTTACAATTGTGACCACGTACTTTAAGTTCCTCAAGATGTCAATTTAAGCAAAGCCGAAGAGATTGATTGTTCTGAAGATAAGGCAAGGGACTTGCATTGAAATGGGGAAACCCAGGAGATGGTGCCTAGTTATACATCTTCAGATGTTTCTTCAGAGAAAAATTTAAAATTGTTCGCCTACTTTTGCCTTGCGTTCAGTTACATACAGTCGAACCATTATTTGCAACCACTAGTATCCACAATTTAAATCAAATTAATTCCATGTTTGGTTTACTGAGCAGAAATTTACAGAGGCAGTTTGTGTAGTTTTCTAGGCATATGCCAATGTGAAACTAATAGCATTAGAGTTTAACTCGCAAAATCAATACAAAGCTTTGGAGGCTCTTCACATGAAATGATGCTACAGTCTCTGCTCAACTAATGACGCCACTTGAAATGGTTAGAGTGGAATTAAGCACTTGTAGGAAAAAATCTTTTGAGATGCTGGTTAATCTACTTGTGCACTTCTAGAAAAATAGACAAATGTAGCTCTTGAATCATTAAATGCTCTTGAGCTATGGAAACGTGCATGTACTCCAGTTCACTTCATTTGGCACATTGAAAGGCAGGTCAAGTTGATTTCTTATAAGGAGCTCAAGGAGGTCCTAAAAAAAGAATACATGCCTGCTCGAGTATTAATTCTGACAAATCAGTTCTGACTATTCATGTTTTTTAAATATAAATAGTTCCAGTTTGGTTTGGCTTTTTTCCGACGTTGACTATATTACACAATAAAAGGTATTCAAGATACCACAAAATGCTAGTTATGTGCATATAAAATAAAATAGTTAGCTCATGTTTTTGTTGTGATGGATTTAGTGCCACTTTGCAGGATATAGTTAAAACCAATGTTTTCTCGTTTTAACATTCCTTCCTGTCACCAAGCGCTTATTTTTTATCGGGAAGGCTTGAATTTACAAGTGTCGGTTAGTTTTATTGCATTTATTGAAGCCTGGGAATGCGAATCCTGAACAGAGAAGACTTATACACTTTAAGATTTATTTTGCACAATTGTTAAACTTTTGTCAAAATGAAAAGTGAATTTTTAACTACTTCAGTTTGATTCGGAGCACTCATACTCATGAGTAGACTTTGTAGGTTAAATGATAACTGTGCGATTGAGGTTCCACTGTGACTTATTTGTTTTTAGCTTTTGAATTGAGACCAGAGTTACTGGCATCAACGTATGCTGGTTAATCTACTTGTGCACTTTTAAGGCAGTCAAAATGAGATGTATTATGTGAAACAATTTTTTCTGTTGGATTGTTATCGTTTTAATTAGCTGCACAATTTAAAAAAAACGGTTGGATTAAACTGTACCACTTGTACTCAGCCATAGAAAGAGCACACTTTTATCTGTGAAAGAGGTTGCAACTTTTAAAACCAGCGGAAACGTTGTGTTTTGCATGTGAACTATATGCACTTAAAATAAAGCTTTCTGGAGTTTATTCACAAATACACACAAGAGGGATCAGTAAACTTCTTAGAAAATAGTTTTTTTGTGCAACATGAAAGCCTTATGGTCTCTGTTTGATTTCAAAACTACTAAAAAACGATGTCTTATGTAAAGAAAACTGTTTTGATTTTGGTATGTCCATGGATAGTTTCCCCAAATCATTGTTCCTATGCAGAAAGTTCAGTTTAACTTCCTGTGGATATCAAGAGATCAAATCTGTTGTTTCTTTTTAGAAGTTTTAGAAATGCCTCAGAAGCTCTGTGAGCCTTCATAGTGCACACAGACATTTTTCATATAGAACTAGGCAATACCTTCAACTAAGAATATTTGCAGCGTATCCAGAAAGCATGGAAAATTCCACCAGTGCAGACACCTGATAACAGCAGATAGAAAAGTACATATTGTCAGGTGTGTAGCATGTACCATACAGCAGGAAAACTAAGTTGACAGATATCATTTCAGCACTTCTGGCATGCACATCTGATGGTGAGTTACAGTGTAGGATATTATTGCGAACTCTGGAAACAACTCTGACTGTTTCGGTGGTAGAGGGATGTGCCGTGCCGCATTTCCAGAAGAGTTTCTATAGAAGAAACTTGAAAAAAATGACAGCAGGTACAAGGACCTTGCAGTATACTGATATATGGTGCAAAGGTCTTATTTGGCACCCGAGGTCAACAACAAAATATGCAGAACTTTTTAAGGATGGTATGAACGTTTGTTCTCTGTAGCCAATGAATTTTCCTTTATAGATTTTTAATCCCCCTTTGGATGTAGCTTCGTAAAGCAGATTCTAAGGCTTGGGTCTGGATCCTGATGGTGGTCCCTGGCAGCTGGGCGTGGGCGCAGCCTGCTGTAGTGACATCCTGTGCAAACAGTCAGCTGCACACTGCCAAAGGTTGCATGAAGTGAACTACAAAAGTAGGAAGGGTTGACTCTATGTGAAGCCAATGTTACACATAGCACTCTAGGTTGCTTTTTACAGGGCCAAATGCATGCCACCCCAGATTTTGGGAGCATGGTTCTGTGCATGTAGCATAGCTGGAGGGCATGCAATGCACCAAATTCCTCCTTTATATGGTGGAGGAAAAAGCATAGTGGGTTGTTTCTATATTATAAAGTGAATTAAAAGTAGACCATATACATTTTCCTTCAGCTTCATTTGAAGCAACCATAAATCCACCACTTTTCATTGCCCATAAACGTACACAATACAGAAAACATCTAACATGACAGCATCTGTGACCTCACTAGTGACATCACATAATCACAGTTTACATTGTTGCACAACATAAATAGTTGCAACTTGATCACCACTGATATTTGTGATGACATAATTAAGGCAGTCTAAAGCACTATAGCTCCAAGACTATTTAGGCTAATCATTTGGGCTTATACAGTTCCTATGATTGTAGGCCAAGCAAAAGTGGAAGAGAGAGATGCAAATGGGTAGGTAGAATTTCTGCAGAGGTACTCCAACAGTGGGCATAGAACATCTGAAAGGAGGACGAGTTGGAAATGAAGACGAGAGCAAAGTCCCAGGCAGTGAGCTGGGTGAAGAGGGAATCAAGTGCTGCTGATTTGAAGTGGCAGGGGTGAAAGAAAAAAGAGTTGTCCTGGGAGGGAGGGGAAGACTAAACCATTTTTGATGAAAAGCCATCCAGAAAAGGCTAGGGGAAGTTTCATATTAATACAACAGTTATTGTTCTTGCCTTGTTCTTTTTAGAGAAATTGCATGTTGTAAGCCATTCTACTGCAGTATTTGGACACTGCTCAAGAAAGCTTGCACTGAAGGTTGTCATGTATCTGATGAAGTATGACCTATTTCTAGTGATGCCATTCATTAATGTGGGATGTTTTTTGCTCTTTTGTTTGTAGCGGAGCCAGTTGGAAGGAGACGGGAACTGCTTCATGTGGAGGTGAGTAGAGATACTAAAACTAGAGTTTTCTGTAACATTGATGGACTTGCCCTGCTTTTAGTGATGAAAGTGAAATCAGATGCTATTTACTGTTGTCATCACAATAGGCTGATATGTAAGAGCCAGAAAATGAAAGATGTCCATAAGACTTGTGTACATTTACAATAAATTATATATTTTGCAGTGTTGTGGGCTAACAAATATAGTATAATGTTATATCTATCCCCTATATCCCATATATAAATATGTTCGGTGGCATGTGTAGCTGCAGATACACATGCTATGCATTATCCTGCCAGCTAGTGTTGGGCTCTGAGTGTTACACGTTGTTTTTCTTCGAAGAAGTCTTTTCGAGTCACGGGACCAAGTGACTCCTCCCTTTCGGCTCCATTGCGCATGGGCGTCGACTCCATCTTAGATTGTTTTCTTTCCGCCATCGGGTTCGGACGTGTTCCTCTTCGCTCCGTATTTCGAATCGGGAAAGTTAGCTAAAGTATTGAAAATTCGACGGTATTGTTATCCCTCGGTACCGGGTTAATGTTAGTGTATCGGCACCAACATTAAGACCGCTTCGGCGGCCCTTCGGGCTTCCACTCTTCACCGAGGCCTGGTCGGCCCGACCACACCCATCGTCCCAGACTGATGGACCGGACCCCCTTCCGTTTCTGTCCTAAGTGCCACGCAAAGTATCCTTATACAGACCAGCACCGGGTCTGTAACCTGTGTTTGTCACCTGAACACAGAGAGGATACCTGTGAAGCTTGCTGAGCGTTCCGATCGAAAAAGACCTTGCGGGATCGACGCGCAAGAAGTCTGAAAATGGTGTTGAAACTGAAAGAACAGCTCGACGTGCAAGAGGAGGAAAGTATCTCCATCCAAGAGACGGACTCGGATGAATCCGAAAGTGAACGACCCTCGACGGTGCAACGAACAGTGAGTAAACCTGCCCCGTCCCAAAGTCAGGTTCATACAAAAACACTTAAGGCCATGGGGACGCCACCGCCAGCAGGCCATGGCTCAACCCACCGAAAGGAAAGTGACCAAATATCGGCACAGAAAAAGGCCAAATAGGTGCCGAAGACTTCCGACTCCGGTCGAGAATCTGGCACCGAACGATCTCAACACCGAGTGATCGAATCGACTAAACTCCGAAAAATCTCCTCTGACCCGTTTATTGCAGAAACTTCGGTACCGAAAAAAGCGGCCTTCGGAGCCGAAAAGAAGCTCTTATACAGAAGAGCAAGGACTTTCCAGCCAACTCAAGGAAAGACATCGATTTGAGCAAGAGTTAGGTATGGAAGAACCTGACCATACACAAAGGAGGTTACATATGCAAAACGAGACTGGCAAAATACAAACTTTACCTCCACTCAAATCAAAAAGGAAGCTTGCATTTCAGGAGACAGAAATGCAACCTAAGGCAAAAGTGGTTAGAGACAAATCTCCACCACCAATGGTCTCACCACAACCGTCCCCACCGCACTCACCACAACTGTCACCAGTGGGAACACCTATAATGCAGTCACCCACACATACTGGGATGACACAGGATGATGCTGATGCATGGGACTTATATGATGCGCCAGTATCAGATAACAGTCCAGAATGTCATCCAACAAAGCCAGGTACTATCCAGGGCAGCTACGTTCCACAACGTAGCAATGCACACAGAGCCATTGGAGGATGACTTCCTTTTTAACACTCTGGCATCCACCCACGCTTCCTATCAGAGTCTGCCGATGCTCAAGCACGCGCAACAGGTCTTCCAGGAGCCTGTAAAGGAAAGAGCTATAACGCCTACAGTTGAAAAAAGTACTAACCTCCCCCAACAGATCCTGTGTTCAAAACACAGCAACGCACACCGGACTCAGTGGTTGTAGGGGCGGCAAGGAAAAGAGCAAACTCTCAATCTTCAGGAGATGCTCCACCACCTGACAAAGAAAGTAGAAAATTAGACGCTGCAGGCAAGCGAGTGGCATCACAAGCAGCCAATCAGTGGCGAATTGTGAATTCACAAGCCCTACTTGCACGCTACGACAGGGCACACTGGGACGAGATGCAAGACCTCATACAGCACTTGCCCAAGGATCATCAAAAACGTGCCTAGCAAGTAGTGGAGGAAGGACAGGCCATTTCTAACAACCAGATAAGGTCCGCACTAGACTCGGCAGACACGGCAGCACAGACTGTCAACACAGCTGTAACATTCGCAGACATGCATGGCTGCGAAGTTCTGGATTCAAGCCAGATATTCAACAAGCGGTGTTAAATATGCTGCTTAATCAACAACATTTGTTTGGGCCGGAAGTCGATACAGCCATTGAAAAAATGAAAAAAGGCACAGACACGGCCAAAGCCATGGGCGCGCTCTATTCCCCACAAGTCAGAGGCACCTTTAGAAAACCACAATTCAGAGGAGGGTTTCGGCAACAAACATCGGAGCCTTCCACCTCTCAAACCAGACCCACCTATCAATCACAATACCAAAGGGGAGGGTTTCGTGGTTCCTATAGAGGACAATTCCCAAAAGGAAGGGGGAAATTCCAACCAAACCAAGCCAGACCAAGCAGTGACTTCAATGTCACAACACCCCAACACTTGTCACCAGTGGGGGGGAGGCTAACCACATACTTCCAAAACTGGACACATATTACCACAGACGCATGGGTCCTATCAATTATCCAACATGGTTATTGCATAGAATTCACAACATTCCCTCTAGACGTGCCACCCAAAACACACAGACTGTCCCAACAACACTTGGACCTATTACAAATAGAGGTCCAAGCACTACTAAAAAAACAAGCAATAGAGCTTGTACCCAATCATCAAAAAGGAACAGGCGTCTACTCACTATATTTCCTGATTCCAAAAAAGGACAAAACGTTAAGACCTATGTTAGATCTCAGAACACTGAATCTCTTCATCAAATCAGACCACTTCCACATGGTAACACTTCAAGACGTAGTTCCCTTATTAAAAAAGGAGGAATACATGACAACATTGGAACTCAAGGATGCGTATTTTCACATACCCATCCATCCTTCTCACAGAAAATACTTAAGGTTTGTAATGCACGGCATACACTATCAATTCAAAGTGCTACCGTTCGGAATAACAACAGCCCCCAGGGTATTCACAAAATGCCTAGCAGTAGTAGCCGCTCACATAAGGAGACAGCACATGCACGTATTCCCATATTTAGACGACTGGCTAATAAAAACCAACACTCAACAACAGTGTCTTCTTCACACGCAATACGTCATAGAAACTCTACACAAACTGGGGTTCTCTATAAATTACCAAAAATCACATCTGCAACCATCCCAAATACAACAATACTTGGGAGCAACACTCAACTCACAAAGGGCAATTGCCACTCCAAGTCCACAAAGAGTCCAATCGTTCCAAAATGTAAGATCAACCATACAACCAAACCAACACTACACGGTAAGGTTTGTAATGAAACTACTAGGCATGATGTCCTCATGCATAGCCATTGTCCCAAATGCAAGACTACACATGCGGCCCTTACAACAGTGCCTAGCAAAACAATGGACACAAGCACAGGGTCAACTTCAAGATGTAGTGTTGATAGACCGCCAAACACACTCCTCGCTTCAATAGTGGGACCCTATATATTTAAACAAAGGCCGGCCATTCCATGACCCAGTGCCTCAAGCTGTTATCACAACAGATGCTTCCATGATTCGGTGGGGAGCACACCTCAACAATCACAGCATACAGGGTCAATGGGACAGTCAACAAAAACAACTTCACATAAATCACTTGGAACTGCTAGCGTTTTTTTCTAGCATTAAAAGTGTTTCAACCACTTGTAGCCCACAAACACATTCTTGTCAAAACAGACAACATGACAACAATGTACTATCTCAACAAACAAGGGGGGACACACTCGTCAAAACTGTGTCTCTTAGCACAAAAAATTTGGCATTGGGCAATTCACAACCAAATTCGCCTAATAGCACAATACATACCAGGCATCACTTCCACCGCTGGGGAACACCAAACATAGACCTATTCGCAACAAAAGAAAACGCAAAATGCCAAAACTTCGCGTCCAGGTACCCACACCCTCAGTCCAAGGGCAATGCTCTATGGATCAGCTGGTCAGGGATATTTGCTTACGCTTTTCCCCCTCTCCCACTCATTCCTTATCTGGTCAACAAACTAAGTCACAACAAAATCAAACTAATACTCATGGCACCAACCTGGGCTCGCCAACCGTGGTACACAACACTGTTGGACTTATCAGTAGTACCCCACATCAAACTACCAAACAGACCAGATCTGTTAACACAACACAAACAACAGATCGGACACCCGAATTCAGCATCACTCAATCTAGCAATCTGGCTCCTGATGTCTTAGAATTCGGACATTGAAATCTTACACAAGAGTGTATGGAGGTCATTAAATAAGCGAGAAAACCTACAACAAGACGTTACGCAAACAAATGGAAGAGATTTGTTTGCTACTGCCACACTAATCAAATTCAACCACTATATGCCTCCACAAAAGACATTGTAAGTTATTTGTTACACTTACAAAAGTCTAATCTAGCATTCTCTTCCATTAAGATCCATCTCACTGCAATCTCTGCCTATCTGCAGATTACACATACAACATCACTTTTTAGAATCCCAGTCATTAAAGCATTTATGGAAGGACTAAAAAGAATCATAACACCAAGGACACCACCAGTACCTTCGTGGAACCTTAATATTGTATTAACACGACTCATGGGCCCACCATTCGAACCCATGCATTTTTGTCAAATTCAATATCTGACTTGGAAAGTAGCCTTTCTAATAGCTATCACATCACTTAGAAGAGTTTGTGAAATACAAACATTTACTATTCAAGACCCATTTATACAAATACGTAAACATAAGGTGGTTCTCCGTACAAATCCAAAATTCTTGCCAAAGGTCATATCACCATTCCATCTAAACCAAAGTGTGGAACTACCAGTCTTCCTTCCACAACCAGACTCAGTAGCTGAAAGGGCCTTGCATACATTAGACATAAAAAGAGCACTAATGTATTACATTGACAGAACAAAATAATTTCGTAAAACAAAACAATTGTTTGTAGCTTTCCAAAAGCCTCATGCAGGTAACCCTATATCCAAACATGGCATTGCCAGATGGATAGTTAAATGTATTCAAACTTGCTACATTAAAGCAAAAAGAGAATTATCTATTACACCAAAAGCACATTCCACTAGAAAGAAAGGCGCCACAATGGCTTTTCTTGGGAATATACCAATGACAGAAATTTGTAAGGCAGCCACCTGGTCTACGCCTCATACATTTACTAAGCATTACTGTGTAGACGTGTTAGCAACACAACAAGCCACAGTAGGACAGGCTGTATTAAGAACATTATTTCAGACAACTTCAACTCCTACAGGCTAAACCACCGCTTTTTGGGGAGATAACTGCTTAGTAGTCTATGCACATCATGTGCATCTGCAGCTACGCATGCCACCAAACGGAAAATGTCACTTAGCCAGTGTACATCTGTTCGTGGCATGAGACGCTGCAGATTCACATGCGCCCTCCCACCTCCCCGGTAGCCTGTAGCCGTTTTTAGTTGCATGAGAATTGTAAATATGTAAATAAATATTATTTTAATAGACATTAGATACATACATTACTACTCCATTGCATGGGCACCTCTAGTATACTCACAACTGCTACCTCACCCTCTGCGGGGAAAACAATCTAAGATGGAGTCGACTCCCATGCGCAATGGAGCCGAAAGGGAGGAGTCACTCGGTCCCGTGACTCGAAAAGACTTCTTTGAAGAAAACAACTTGTAACACTCCGAGCCCAACACTAGATGGCAGGATAATGCACAGCATGTGAATCTGCAGCGTCTCATGCCACGAACAGATGTACACTGGGTAAGTGACATTTTCCATATATATATATGTTTGATGGCATGTGTAGCTGCAGATACACATGCTATGCATATCGATTCCGACATCTAGTGTTGGGCTCGGAGTGTTACAAGTTGTTTTTCTTCGAAGAAGTCTTTTATAGTCACGGGATCGAGGGACTCCTCCTCTCGGTTCCATTGCGCATGGTCATCGACTCCTTTGTTAGATTGTTTTCTTTCCGCCGTCTGGTTCGGATGTGCTTCCTCTCGCTTTGAGGTTTCAATTCGGAAAACTTTAGAAAACCTTCCCTTTTGACGGTATTGTCTTGATCGCGTTCTCCATCTAGCATCGAACCAGTAGTACCGTCGGAAAAACACTTTGTTCGCCCTTCGGGGTGCGCGCGCCCAACTCTGGCCTATTCAGGCCGACCTCATGGAGAGCCTGATGGATCGGACTCCATTCCGATTCTGCCCTCGGTGTCATGCCAAGTACCCATACACAGACCAGCATTTGGTTTGCAACCTCTGCCTTTCTCCAGACCATCGGGAGGAAAACTGTGAGGCCTGTCGATCGTTTCGATCAAAAAAGACTCTTAGAGACCTAAGAGCAAGAAGGCTGGAAATGGCCTCGAAGAGCAGTGAACATCTCAAAGTCACCAAAGAGGAGCAGGCGCAAACAGCAGTCTCTATCCGAGACACAAAGTCTGAGCAGGGGTCCAAAGAAGACAGAACCATCACAGCCGGCCAGCATGTGAGTACGTCTGCCCTTGCACCCCCACACAAGAAGCATCTTAAGGCTTTTGGTACACCACTGCCGGAAGGCCATTGTTCGGCCCAAAAAAAAGACTGTCGGTGACCGACCTTCGGTTTCGACACAGAAAAGGGCCACACCTCTGACTACTTCGGAGTCGACAAAAACTATCCAGGGCTCCATTTTGGACTTCAGCAAAAAAACAGCAATTTAGAAAATGAGAAAGACAGTTTCGGAGCTGAGACCTTCCACAACATTTTCGATACCGAAAAAACATCAAACTTCGGTCCTGAAAAAGACAGGTTATAGAGAGGAGCAAGGACTTTTAAAAAAACTACGAGAAAGTCATAAAGCCGCTGAGGAACAGTCAGACATTGAGCCCATTCTACAAGTTATGGATGAGAGGCAATCTAGGATACACACCCAGAAAGAGACGGGAGAATTATTACAGCACCTCCTCTAAAGACAAAGAGAAAGCTGGCATTCCAAGAAGAATTGGACACTGCACAGCCCCCAGCTAAAGTGCCAAAGCAAAAGGAGAAGCTAGTACTTCCTCAGTCTTCTCCTCCTCATTCTCTACACCTATCTACCTCTCCTCATACCAGCCCTCCTTCAATGCCTTCTCCAACACACTCTTTTGATTCACAAGAAGACATTGTAGATCCATGGGACCTTTATGATCCTCATCCAATCCCAGGTAATGACCCAGACACCTACCCATCTAAACCATCTCCACCTGAAGATACTACAGTATACAATCAGGTCGTAGCCAGGGCTGCAGCTTACCATGGGGTAACCATGCACACAGAACCATTGGAGGAAGATTTTTTGTTTAACACGTTATCCTCAACACATTCTAGGTATTAATGCCTCCCAATGTTACCAGGCATGGTAAAGCACGCAGACCGAATCTTTTATGAGCCTGTGAAATCAAGAATAATCACACCTAGAATAGAAAAGAAATATAAGCTTGCACCCTCTGACCCTGATTACATTACCCATCACGTGCCTCTGGATTCAGTGGTGGTTAGTGCTGCATGAAAGAGGGCAAATAGCTAGTCTTCAAGAGATGCACCCCCTCCTGATAAAGAGAGCAGGAAATTTGATGCTGCAGGGAAGAGAGTTGCGTCCCAAACAGCAAATCAATGCAGGATAGCTAATTCCCAGGCACTACTAGCCTGTTATGATAGAGCTCATTGGGATGAGATGCAGGATATCATACAGCATGTCCCAAAAGAACACCAAAAAAGGGCACAACAGGTAGTAGAGGAAGGGCAAGCTATCAGTAACAACCAGATAAGGTCTGCCCTTGATGCGGCTGATACAGCTGCAAGGAGTGTGAACACAGCAATTACCATTAGAAGACATGCATGGCTGCGCTCCTCTGGTTTTAAACCAGAAATCCAACAGGCTGTGTTAAACATGCCTTTTGATAAGAAACACCCCTTTGGGCCAGAGGTGGACATTACAATAGAAAAATTGCAAAAAGACTGATACAGCAAAGGCGATGGGTGCTCTGTATACTACACCATATAGGGGGTCATTTTGTAAGCCTCAGTTTCGAGGAGGTTTTAGACCACAATCCTCTGAGGCATCAACTTCACAAGCAAAACCAACATATCAAACCCAGTACCAGCGAGGTGGGTTTAGAGCAACATACGGAGGCCAATACTCTAGAAATAGTGGTAAATTCCAAACCTCTAAACAACCAGCAACACAACCAAAACAGTGACTTCCTTCACTCCCTTCCACTCCACACACCCCCTGTGTGGGGAAGACTACAGTAGTTCCACGCACATTGGCATAATATCACAACAGACAACTGGGTGTTCTCAATTATCCGCAAAGGCTATTGCCTAGAATTGATAAACACTCCTCCAACTATTCCACCAAGATATCACAAATTAACCCCAGAACATACAGTTCTGTTACAACAAGAGGTTGAATCTCTACTACTCAAACAAGCAATAGAATTACTTCCACAGTCTCAACTAGGAACTGGAGTTTACACACTATACTTTCTAATTCCCAAAAAAGATGGCACCCTCAAGTCAATATTAGACCTCAGGCCCCTCAGTTTTTACATCCTATCAGAACATTTTTACATGGTAACTCTGCAAGATGTTATCCCACTGCTACAAAAACAAGATTTTATGATAGCCCTAGACCTCAAAGATGCGTATTTCCACATACCCATCCACCCAGCTCACAGAAAATACCTCAGGTTTGTCATACAAGGAAAACACTACCAGTTCAAAGTGTTGCCTTTCAGCATAACAACAGCTCCAAGGGTGTTCACAAAGTGCTTAGCAGTAGTAGCAGCTTACCTAAGAAGACAACACATCCATGTCTTTCCATATCTGGACGATTGGCTAATAAAATCAAGCAATCGTACACAATGCCAAAATCATACACGTTCCATGATACAAACTCTGCACATGGTAGGATTTTCTATAAACTAACAAAAGTCACACTTTTAACCAGTACAAGTACAACCGTATTTAGGTGCTATCCTAAATACTCAACTAGCTCTAGCGTATCCAAAACACAAAGGATACAAGCTTTTCAAAATCTAATTCCACTTATGCAACCAAATCAACAAAACACTGTAAGATTTGTCATGAAAATCTTAGGAATGATGGCATCTTGCATAGCAATAGTCCCACATGCAAGACTAAACATGAGGCCCTTACAACAGTGCCTTGCACAACAATGGTCACAGGCACACGGTCAACTTCAAGATCTAGTGTTGATAGACCGCTAAACGCATATGTCCCTTCAATGGTGGAATTGCAGCAATTTAGTAAAGGGGCGGTTGTTTTAAGACCCTGTGCCTCAGACCATAATCACAACAGGTGCATCAATGATTGGTTGGGGAGCTCACCTAAACAATCACAATGTTCAAGGGCAATGGGATGTCAAACACAAACAGCTTCACGTAAACATTTAGAATTATTAGCTGTGTTCCTTGCCCTAAAAGCATTTCAACCTCTTCTCAAACAGAACAATGTTATTATGAAGACAGACAACATGAAAACCATGTATTATCTCAACAAACAGGGAGGGGCACCTTCATCTCAACTGTCCCTTCTAGCCCACACAATTTGGGAATAGGCAATTCACAATCAAATTCACGTATTAGCACAGTACATTCCACGGATAGACAATCAGTTGGCAGATGTTCTCAGTGGAAATCACCAACAAACACACAAATGGGAGATTCACCCTCAAGTACTTCAAAAGTACTTTCAAAAGTGGGAAACACTAAACATAGATCTGTTCGCAACAAGGGAAAATACAAAATGCCAAAACATCGCATCCAGACACCCACATCCCCTATCCAAGGGCAATGCTCTATGGGTCAGTTGGTCAGGGATAATTGCTTACGCTTTTCCCCCTCTCCCACTACTTCAGTTTCTAGTCAAGAAGTTGCGTCAAATTTCACTCAACATGATACTCATAGCACCAACATGGGCACGTCAGCCGTGGTACACAACACTACCAGATCTATCTGTAGTACCTCACTCCAAACTCCCACGCAGACCAGATTTGCTAACACAAAACAAAGGTCAAATCAGACATCCAGACCCCAATGCTCTCAGTCTAGCGATTTGACTCCTGAAGTCATAGAATTTGGATATTTAAAAATCCCATCAGAATGTATGGAAGTCATTAAACAAGCACGAAAACCCACTACGCAATCAAGTGGAAAAGATTTGTCTACTATTGTCAATCTAAAACCATAGATTCTCTTACAGCATCAATACAAGACATTGTATGGTACTTACTTCATTTACAACAATCAGATTTAGCTTTTTCTTCCATAAAAATACACCTTACTGCAATATCCGCATATTTACAAACTATTCAACATAGTTCTTTAGTAAGAGTTCCTGTTATTAAAGCATTCATCGTAGGGTTAAAACGCATAATTCCCCAAGAACACCACCAGTTCCATCTTGGAATTTAAATATAGTGCTTACAAGACTTATGGGACCACCTTTTGAACCCATGCACTCTTGCAAAATTCAATTTCTAACCCGGAAGGTTGCCTTCCTTGTGGCAATTACTTCTTTAAGAAGAGTAAGTGAAATACAAGCTTTCACTCTTGAAGAACCTTTTTTCCAAGTACACAAACACAAGGTTCTACTAAGAACAAATCCAAAATTCCTACCAAAAGTAGTCTCACCATTTCACATCAAACAGTGGAATTGCCAGTCTTCTTTCCGCAGACAGATTCTGTGGCAGGAAGAGCTCTGCATACACTAGATCTCAAAAGAGCTCTAATGTATTACATAGACAGAACTAAACAATTTAGGAAAACAAAACAACTTTTTGTAGCTTTTCAACAACCACATACAGGCAATCTTATATCTAAACAAGGTTTAGCAAGATGGATTGTTAGATGTATACAGACATGTTATATCAGAGCAAAAAGACAACTTTTAGTCACTCCTAAAGCACATTCTACAAAAAAGAAAGGTGCAACAATGGCTTTGTTAGGAAACATACCAATGGCTGATATATGTAAAGCAGCTACATGGTCAACACCTCATACATTTACTAAATACTACTGTGCTGATGTTTTTTCACAACAACAAGCCACTGTAGGACAAGCTGTCCTAAGAACATCATTTCAAACAACTTCAACTCCTACAGGCTAGCCACCGCTGTTTTTGGGAGGACTAACTGCTTTGTAGTCTATGCATAGCATGTGTATCAGCAGCTACACATGCTATTGAATGGAAAATGTCACTTACCCAGTGTACATCTGTTTGTGGCATGTTGTGCTGCAGATTCACATGCATCCTCCCTCCTCCCCGGATGCCTGTAGTCGTTTAAGTTAACACACGTGTACATATGTATATACATTCACATTTGCATGGACATTTCTTTTCTCTTATATACTTTATCACTCCTTTCTTCACCCTCTGTGGGAAAACAATCTAACAGTGGAGTCGATGACCATGCTCAATGGAACCGAGAGGAGGAGTCACTCGATCCCGTGACTCTAAAAGACTTCTTCGAAGAAAAATAACTTGTAACACTCCGAGCCCAACACTAGATGTCGGAACCGATATGCATAGCATGTGATTCTGCAGCACAACATGCCACGAACAGATGTATGCTTGGCATGTGACATCTTCCAAATATATCTGAAGACAATACCCTTTCAGGCTCAGAGTGCTGCATACATTATGCTAAAAAAGAGGCAAGGAACTCCAGGTAGTTCCCAAGTTTAGGCAGAGAGCCACTTCTTTATATGGAGCACGCTGCAACACCGTCAATCTGCTCACCTGAAATGTCTGTGTTTCTAGTAGAGTTTTTAATCACAGGAATGGCACAATGCCATCCACACTGAGCTAGAAAGTGACAAAGCCTTCTGCCATTTTTACAGCAAAATCTTTAAGCATAGGATTAGCTAGTGCCATCCATGTCTGGCTGAAAAATGACAAAAGCCGTTTACTACTCCAGGCACAGAATTGAAGCTTTGGATTGGTAAAATACCATCCAAGCCCACCTGGAATGGAATAAAAGCAACCCCTGACATTTGTTTCATTCTCTCTTGTTAGAGCTTTTCAGAGAGGTATAGCTTTGTCTAGACACAAGGAAGCAATCAGCACAAGTCAAGACCACACTCTTTCAGGCTTAGAGTGCTGCATTAATTATGTAACTCCTAACGTGTGTCTCAGTAACCACAAAACCCAGCGAGCTATGATAACATCATGCGTGAGGAAGACAACACTGCATACCTGGTACTCCATGTCCACTGTTTTCACTGAGCTACCTAAACAGTGTAGCTTTCAGGGACTGGAAGACATAATATCTTCACCCGTTCTGATTGACCTCCTGCATACAATTTAAGATAGAGGGTGAACTTTTGCTGAAATCATGCCTCAAGTTTATCATACAGAGAGTCCCATTTCTGAGTCGGGCTGACCAAGTTATAGCTCTTTTGTAACATCAGGCAGGTCAACACCATCATTATAATCTATTTGGTTTGTCGTCTTTGATTGCTAATCCCGGTAGAGAGGGCACTGCCGAAGCCATAACTTGAAGACGCTTCACTTCTCGTAGAACCTACACACGTCTTCCAAACCTCTGCTTGTATGGTGGTATTGTGGAGCACCTTCCTTCAAAAGAGGTGAAAATTGCATGTGATATGCCATTGTACAGTTAACATATGACGCCCTTTCCGCTTTTCTAGTAAGTCTGGGCTGTCAATAGGGAGACCGGTTAATTTGGTGAACAAAGTGACAGTAATAGTCATTAATAGTTTCTAGTGCCCTTCCGTCTTTGTTAGCGTACTGTCAGTCACATTCTACTTGTAACATTTGTTATTTATTAGACTGCGTATACCATGTAATAATTTTAATAGGTAGAGAAAAAGTAAAATATTTGTTTTTTGGGGTGACGGGGGGAAATGCTGTATACACTGATTAACTAAAATGTGAATGATGTTTGCTGATGTGCTAATCAATCTTGTCTTTGAGGCCTCTGTGGTCGGGGCCCAGCTTGTAGATCCATTTTTGCTCTCTGAACCATAAACGTAGCTGCATGTCACTATTGTTATGATATTTCTGACTCTCTCTATCCACCTTTGGCTGTATGTGTTGTATTCTTTCCAATGTCTCACCATTTTGTGCTCAGTAATCCTTTTTTTTTATGCCGGATTTATGTTTGGCTAGCATGTTCTTGATTTTCCCTTGTTATCACACCTATATATAATAGATCACAGGGGCAGGAAAGGAGGAACATTACATTGTCCTTGTTGCATAAAGAATCCTATATTCCCATGGCGGCCATGCCAAATTGTGAAGATGTGCTAGTGGATGTGTGCTTGCATACATTACAGGTTTATCCAGGGTGTGTTCTTTTTCACTGAGCATTCTCCAATGTGTCCGTTCCTGCATTATATTATTTGTACTAATTTATCCCTAATGCTGGACCTCTTTTAAAAGCAAAATTGGGCTTCTGAAATTCTTGTTCAGAAGTAGTGTTTTCCATTGGGCTCACCTGCTGAGTGGGTATATACTGCAGACTTCCGAGTACTTATCTTACACTCCCCTGATCTCCGAACTCGGCTGTTATAATGTAGCTGCTGAACTGAACCTGGTAGAGGAGGCCTGTCATGGAGAGAACACTCTGTGCCCCTTTCATGATGTCTTTAGGCAACATGCTAAGATTATTAAGACTTTGAGAGCCTGTTGCTTAGCGGGATATACTTAAATAATAGAGTGTAGGTGCAAAATGGTGCACCTGGTACTGCATGATAAAAATATGATCTTGCTACCCCCTAGAATCAGTACTTCAGTCACGGTGCTAAGACCGCAGCCAGGGGCTCAGTCTCCTGCCTGTGAGCATCTAGAGTTGCATGTCAGTACCAAACAGCCTGGCAAACACTGAACAGCCTGGCCAATGCCTTTACAATTTTAAGGGAAATCTCTTCATCTAAGATAGTTATGCTGCGTCCCAATGTTGACATGGTGGGCATCTTAGATTAGGGGTTTGCTGTCACAATGCAGAGGGATTTGCAGCCCCTCAATATCAGTTGATAATGCTCTAATGCATGCATTATCTGTTAAAACTGCATCACCGCTTTATTTGTCATGATCACACTGTATGCTGCCCCATGGCTTAATTGAAAATATATCTCAGTCATCAAATAAGCCTTTGCAAAAGGAGGCTGGGCCAAAAGTGATAACCATATAGCTCCATTGCATTACCTGAACACGTATCTTGCAGGCACTGCAATGGAAGCACTCCTTAAGTAGACTGTCATGGTTACTGGCCAATCCAGTGGTGATCTGATGTAAAGAGGAAGAACATCAAAGATCCTCAATATGTATGGTTATGTTATTACATGACACCTGCCAAAAAGTTATATCTTTCTTTAAATGGGGTCTGATAAAATGGCCTGAGCCTGATATTGCCCAGTTGTATTTGGCACATAGGTCATCATCTACCATTAGCTGAGCTTCAATTATTTTGGTCTCTATTATAGTCCTTCAACACTTGTTATGACCCCAGTGTTATCCATGACTAGGGGTTCAGGCTCAGGTTGCTAAAAGTGTGTTTGGGCATATGCTATACTATGGAAGCTTTGTTAACATGAAGTACTGTTTCGTTTTGTAACAGAATGTGTGTGATATATACATATCACTCTACTGGGGATTCACCTTAGTGAATTACTCCCTGTTTAGAATCTGTGGATGGACCTGGATACTCGTGAGGAATATCAAGCTCAAAATGAGTCTGATAGTAGCCTTTCAGTTACTCTCCAGGGATCATGGGGTGTAGATTACCCTGAAAGAAGGGCACCTTGCCACAGCCTTTGGCCTCCATCCAAGGAGCAATAGTAAAAGAAGGGAGCTGGTGGATTAGTGGAAGCCACTGAAGAGGTGAGTAACACAGTGTACACCCAGAAAGGACCTACTTTCATCCTTGGAGCGTTCTCTCCCCCAGGCCGGTCTTTGGTGACTGGAAAATTCAAATACATACACCCTGAAGCACCAGGGTGTAAATTCAGTGGACGTGAGGACAACGAGGCAGACTCACCACAGGAGGCAGTGGGTGTGTATCCTTCCAGGCAGTCCCCTCTGGATGACATATCCATGGCCAATCGAGTAGTTAAGAGGGCAGCAAGATGAGATTCAACTGAAGGGAAAGAGAGAAGACACTTCTTACCTTTTGAGAGACATTGAATCCTGTCTATTGAAATAACTATTTCCTGACAGTGCTTCCCAGTATTCTTCAACAGAGAAAAAGTGTTTTTGAGGTTGTTGGCTTGCTAAAAGAACTAACACCTAGTATAGAGAAAAAACTACAGGGCGTTTTCTCAAGACCCCAACGCGTAACGGTTGCATGTGGCGCTTATCTTGCTGATAGACTTCAAAGCCAGGAGGTGGGCTCTGTCACCAGCCTCCATGGGCCCACCATCAAATAAAGATAGCAAAAGACTGGAGGCAGTAGGGAAAAGGTAAGAGAGACCCAGAGCCGCCCTGTGTTGTACTACCAGTTCTGATGCTCTCCTGAATAGACATGCCAACCACAATTGGGAGGACATCGCGAACCTTATGTCCCACCTGCCAGAAGAACACCAAACAAGAGTCAAAGTAATGATAGACAAGGGCAAGAACAGGGCTAACTCGGACCTCAACTTGGCACTGAACTCAATGGATACAGCTAGCAGACAACTTGCCATAGGTGCAGTACTGCAAAGACAGACATGGCTACGCATTTATAGTTTCAAGTCAGAGATCCAAGCTAATACTGTAGACATGCCTCTCGTGCAGTCATCTGTTTGGCCCAGGAATCTGGCAGTCACTAGAGTCCATGAAGATAGCCAATGATGCAGCTAATGCCAAGGGGGCTCTGCAGATTTTCAAACCTTCCTTTAAAAGGGGCATCATCTCTGAAACAAGAGGGCATGGAAGGCAACTATACCCAGAGTCAACCCACACCGAGCCAGATCACCTACCCTGCACAGTGCCAACAACAGTGCCAACATTATTTTTTTCAATTCAGGGGCAACTCTAGAGGCACCACCTCGAGTGGAACTGCCCCACAGTCATCCAAGTTACCTTTTGATGCCCTCTCCCTTGACATCCACAATACCTGTATGCAGGAGAATACGACACCTTCTAAGCATGTGTGAAACCATTTCTTAATTTCCCATGTACAGTACCACAGAAACAAGAAAGGAAAAGTAGGGGCCAGATGCAGATACCTAAAACAGGTCCAAGAAGTTTTACAAAAAGATGCAGTAGAAGGGAGAGAAACACAGGAGTGTACATCATCTGTTTTCTGGTCCCAAAACACGATCTAAGCGCTACCAGTATTGGACCAAGTTCATCAAACTCAAAGGTTCCAGGTGGCAACCCTCCTGGAATTAAAACCTTTAGTGGACTTGACTAGATTTAAAGAACTACTTCTTCCATATCCAGAGACAGCCTTCACGCAGGAGTTATCTAAGCTTTGTGATGAAGGGGCATGCATTTAACAGTTCAAGGTGTTATCTTTTGGCATAACATCTGTGCCAGGAGAATTTATCAGAACACTAGCTGTGGTAGTTGTCCCCCTCAGAAGACAGGCTATTCATGTGTATTACATGTGGGAGACTGGTTGGGAAAGGTGGCCACTTTCGAGCATTGGCAAAGAAATATTCAGAAAGTAGTGACCCTACTACACAGCTTGGTTTCACTGTAAATTTAGAGAACGTTTTTCTCAATGCCAGAAATGAAAAATACCTTCATGTGGCCTGATCTGAACACAGTCCAAGCGATAGTGTATCTTACGACTTAGAAGAGGGTGCAGGCACTGCAGGGCAAATACTAATGAAAGTTCCCACTTTGCCTGTATAATTCGTACATGGAATTAATCCTGAATAGACACCAACCCAATCATGTTTAAGAAAAATATTTTTTCCTTACAAATTTAAATCATTACTACCTTTTATATAGTCATCAATTTTGCAATAAAAAAAAACATTATCAAATTTGACATTACATTTCATAATTTCATCAATTTACTAAAACACACATGCTTCAGCGTTACAAATCCCACTTCTTTCTCACATTCATACCACACTCCTAGTCACGTTCATACAACCCAAAAAAAGGAACATTCATCTTCCCCCAGTAATTTTCTTGACAACACAGCAGTGCCACCACATTTTATAGTCTTCCTTCGATGTGTCTCAGCCAGGTGCCTCAGACACTGCTGGTGCAGGTTATGATGGCCTCTTTCATTCATCTGAGCCCCAACACGTGGTCGTCTGAGCCTTAATGCAAGGTTACGTACGAGACCCAGTCAAGAGTGGTTAAGCAATCATTGGCCGTCAACAACAGGAAAATGGGAGACTCTACTGGCTGTAAAAGACAAGATCAGCAAAGAAAAAACAAGAATTTGCAAGGCAATAGGTCTCACATTTTCTTGAGTTAGAGCTATTGGCATTCTGAATTCAGAACTGGACTTTTCTAGCCACATAAATTGGTCAACCCTGTCTTGTAATTTTGTCTTTTCCTGCCATGTTTTGGTGGTCACAGGCGGCTACTGACATCAGAAATCACAAGCCCTTGAGGAGAGACGAGGAGAAGACCACTACCTTGCGTTGTGTAAACATCTGAACAGAAATTGGACAATAAGGCTGAAAAAGTATTTTATTTTTATTTTAACAGAATGAAAAGTCTTGCAAGCATTCTTGCCTCGCATTTCAATGAGTAGATCATCCTGAGAAGATTTATGGCCCCAGTAAAGGAGATAAGCAGTGCCCTGTGTGAGGTGTCGTGAGTGCTGGCAGGGAGGGGCCCTGGAGAGAGAGACTCAATATGCGATGGGAGGCTAAGCAAGTTTCACATCATTGCTTCTAGGTTTAGCTACATTCTACTAGAAAGGGCATATTGTAGCTTTTGTGAGCAGTGAGCTAAAGGACTGGGTGTTTCTTTTGTAAAATAAGCTTATTTTAGGAGCCAGAGGTAAACAAGGACAGCACTGGAATAAAGTCCCAACATATGTCAGCGACATGGGAGGAGATGGGAGGAACGGAATGCTGCAATAAAACGCAGGCAGCTACCAGCATAAAACACCCACTGTGAAAGGGGAGCACCAAAGAAATAACAAAAGTAGTCTGTTACAGCAACAGATTAATAAACCAAAGTGGAATAATACAGTAGTTGGTCAGTGCTCTGAAACAGAAAAAGAAGGGAGGAAAAAGGCAAAACTGGCCACTAGTGAGCAAGATTTTTTTAAGAACACTGCAACCAACAAATGAAATCGCTATAAGCCATAAGAAGTATACTAAAAGTATACACTAGGTCGAACGCTTACGCTCGACCTAAAACGGTGGTACAAAACAAATATTTCAAAAGGGAGGCCTTTCCCTACACCCTTACCACAGGCCATCATAACAGTAATGTGGACTGGAGGTCAAACACGGAACAGCTCAAGATAAGGGGACTCTTTCCTGAAGTAGTTGAGTTTAACCACTTACAACTGCAGGCTAACACACTTGATATCATTACGGTGGCCATCCACTAGAAAGTATTATGCCTTAAAATGTAATAGGTACTTGGTGACCGCCACAAAAACAATTTCCATCAAACAATATTTGATGAGATGGTGATAGTACCTCACACAACCAGTAGACTGGAAGCTAACTATTTGTTCCTGACTGTGCATTTTGTCAGTGATTGCAGCATACATAAGAGGAATACACATGAAAAATATTTGCTGTGTTAAAAAATAAATGTAAGGGGCTAAATGACATTTCTCTTCACATACCATCCTTGCACAGCAATGGCGCATACATGTGGTGCTTGTAGGGCTTATGAATTCAGCTTTTGAGCCCATGCTCAAAGCTTTGGCCTCCTTACATTGAAAACATTCACATCTCTGAAAGTATGCAAGTTCCAGACACTCACAGTCCAGGAACCATGCCTATCCATATGCAAGGGTAATGTTACTATTCCAACACTTCTTAAATATCGGCCAAAAGTAGTGTCACTATTCCATACCAAACAGACCAAAACTCGCCTGAAATTCTTCACAAAGCTGAGTAACACAGCAGAGAAAGCACTACACACCTGAGAAGAAAGGAAGGCAGTTATGTACTACATACAGGAAACTCATAACATCAGAAAAACCACACAGTCTCCCATGGGACACACACCACAGGCACTGGGCACAGTACTGATGAAGAATTGCCATATGGATAGCACAGGCTGCTAAACACTCCTGTCATATGGCTAACAAAACATTAAAGGTAAAATCTAGGGCACATTCCACCAAGAAAAAGAGACACCTTTAGCATTCATGGCCAGTTTTTCACTGCAGGACATCTGCAAGACGACCTCATTGTCTTCGGAACACACATTCACAAGATACTATTGCATAGACATGGAATTATGAAAGTAAGTGACAGAAGAGCCATCAATACTGAAATTCTTATTCATATCTACCCCCTGTTGCACTCTCCCTCCCACCTCCCAGCTGCTCCTCCCTCCCACCTCCCCTTCTTAATGGTGGCCGATGCGTGGTGCTGAGTGTGACCCCCTGACCTGCCTTAAGGCCAGGAGAAAACTCAACACGGCAGACAGCTACACCATCCTGCCTCCGTGACCCTGACCCTGCCCTTGCTGTTAAGAGTTCGAGGCCCTCCACCACCCGCATCATCCCCGGTGCCTAGTGGTAGGCGTATCCTGCATTTACTGTGTATTTACTGTATTTTTGCATTCTGTTTTGTATTCTGTTGCTTTGATCTCTGTTCCAGTACTTTTGCATTTTTCTGTGCCCATTTGCTCCGCTTTCTGCTTGTTTTTCTGGCTCTTGCCGGTTCTCCGCTTCCCTGCCGCTGCATCCCCTGCCCCCCCCGCGCACCCATTCGCCACTTCCTCCGGCCTCCCAGCTGCTCCTCCCACTTATCTTCCCTTCTTAATGGCGGCCTCTATGCGGCTGCGCCGCTGGCGTGCCAGAGTCAAGCCCGTCCACACCTGGACCGCGCCTAGCGCCCGTCCCCACGGTCCACGCTCCGCATGCCTCCAAAAGCACCTCTACTCCTCCACAAGGCTCCTTGCTCTCAACCCCGGCGAGACACAGCCTGCACGCAAGCTGACCCCAGACATCACCCATGGACCTTTCACATGTCACTCCTGCCACTTCTCCTGCACTCACACCAACAAGCACCACAACAACACAAAACACCCCAATCACCTCAGCTGCATCCTCCTCAACACCCGCTCCGTCCGCAAGCACGCCATCGAGCTCTGGGACCTACTCACCACAACCACTCCCGACATCGCCTTCCTCAATGAAACATGGATGAACCCCTCATCGGAACCTGACGTCGCCATAGCCATCCCAGAGGGCTACAAAATCACCCGTAGAGACCTTATCAACAAACCAGGAGTAGGAATTGTCATAATACACAGAGATTCCATCAGGATTTCCACCAACACCAACGACACTCTGGACGCCGCAGAGCACCTACACTTTCAGATACACATCAACGCCAACACCACCCTGAGAGGAATCCTCGTCTACAGACAACCAGGACCCCGCCCCCATTCTGCGACACCATTGCCGACGCCAACAGCTCCCACTCCCTCGCCTCCATGGACTACCTACTCCTCGGCGACCTAAACTTCCACCTAGAAAACACTAATGACCGCAACTCCACTGCCCAGCTGGACAACCTTGCAAATCTCGGCCTCAAGCAACTGGTCTCCCACCCATTTAACCGGCCACACGCTTGACGCCATTTTCTCCTTCAGTGACCACATCGCCTTCACCCACATCACCGAACTCCACTGGACTGACCACCACTGCGTCCACTTCTCCTTCCTGAAGCCCACCACCAACAACATCCTATCCCTTACCACACATGGAACAAGATCCCCAAGGAAAAACTGATCTCCAACCTCTCCCGAGCTCCACCACCCATTACCAGCGCCGCCACCCTCAACCTCACACGATGGCTCGACATATGCGCTTACTCCCTCGCCCCTCTCAAAAAACTCAGCAACACCCGCACCAACAAAACAGCTCCCTGGTTCACCACAGAACTTCAGACTTCCAAATGAGAATGCCAGAAAATTGAGAACCTGGTGACAAGAACCATCAGCAAGCAACTTCTCCGCCCTCAAATCAGCCAGGTGCATCTTATCCAGACCACCAAACGTTCCTTCTACAGAGAACGCATAGAAGACAACGCACACAGCAGCAAGGAACTTTTCACCATCATTAAAGGACTCACCAAACCCAAATCCTGCACCATCGACCCTCCGCACTTCCAAGACCTCTACGACTCCCTCTCCAGCTACTTCCACCGCAAGATCGCAGACGTACACAAAAGCTTCATATCATCGCCACCCACCACCACCGACGCAGCACCCTGCTGCACCATCTTGCTGAACACCTAGACCCCCACCACCGGCAAAGAAACCAGCAAAACCATGAGCTCCATCCACTCAGGCTCCCCAACAGACCCCTGCCCTCACCACGCCTTCAACAAGGCTAGCCAAATCATCGCTCCCCAGCTCCGGGCCGTCCTCAACAGTTCCCTCGAGACTGCAACCTTCCCAGATATTTGGAAACACGCCGAAGCCAACGCCCTGCTCAAAAAACCCAAAGCAGACCCCGAAGACCTCACAAACTACCGACCTATCTCTCTACTTCCCTTCCCTTCCCCGCGAAGGTCATAGAGAAGATAGTAAACAAACAACTGTCCCGCTTCCCGGAGGACAACAACATACTCGCTGTCTCCCAATCTGGGTTCCGCAAAAACCACAGCACCGAGACTGCCCTCATCGCCTGCACAGACGACATCAGGACCAGACTGGACAAGGGTGAAACCGTCGCTCTCATCCTTCTAGACCTCTCTGCAGCATTCAACACCGTATGCCACCAAACCCTTCGTACACGCCTTTTTGACGCCAGAATTCGTGGAATTCAATATCTCCATGGCTCCGCTCGCCAGCATCGTCCGCCCCTACTGCCTCAACATCATTTCATACGCTGACGACACCCAGCTCATCCTCTCCCCCACGAGAAACCCATATAACGCCAAGAACAACCTGCACGCTGGACTCCTCGCTAGCTGGATGACAGCAAGCTGCCTCAAATTGAACTCAGGAAAAACAGAGATCATCATCTTCGGACCCAACAAGACAGCATGGAATGACTCTTGGTGGCCTACCACCCCCGACTCCCACCACCCAGGCACGCAATCTCTGCATCATACTCAACTCTTCTCTCACCATGACTCAGCAAATCAACGCCATATCATTCTCTTGCTTCAATACCCTCTGCATGCTACGCAAGACCTTCAAATGGATTCCAATAGAAACCAGAAGAACAGTGACCCATGTCCTCATCAGCAGCAGACTTGACTACGGCAACGCCTTCTACGCAAGGACCACAGCCAAGCTTCAGAGAAAACTCCAGCGCATCCAGAACACTGCCGCACTTCTCATCCTCAACCTCCTTTGCCACGAGCACATCTCCGCCCACCTCACATCCCTACATTGACTGCCCATCAACAAAAGGATCATCTTCATCATCCTAATTCACGCACACAAAGCCCTCCACAACACCAGACCGGGCTACATCAACGAACGAATCAACTTCTATATCCCAACCCACCAGCTCCGCTCCGCCACCCTCGCCCTCGCAACAGTCCCCCGCATCTTCGAGCACTAACTCCACCCCCCCATCCCTGCCCCCCCCAACAGCGCCTTGAGACCCTACCGGGTGAGTAGCACGCTTAAGAAATTCGATTGATTGATTGACATAATATGCCTGTTACCTATTTAGCTAAAATAAAAATCTGTCATCCGCATGTCGCATAATTACAGCCTTGTAAATGGAGCATAGGAAGGGCATGAGTGGCTTCCAGAGGGAGAGAAATCTATATTCCTCTTTCCTATATCACTTTGAAGTCAACAAAAAGCAAAGTAAAAACCAAGCTCTCTCAGAAGACAGACCTCTGTCTTTGACTGCAAAGCAAATGTCACAAGATATAAACAAGATTTAAAGACCTGTTTAAAAAAGTAAGTTTGTTGAAGAATACTGTAATCACGGCTTAGGCAACGAGAGGGACAAACTGAACTAGGAAAGTCTAAAGCAAATAAAACCAGCAAATAGAAAGCCAGAAAACGTGAGTTACAAACCACAAAGCCAGTGGTAATCAGCGGGCGAATGCATTTCTAGGTCAACTTAATGAAAAGCCCATGTTGTTTTTAGCAAACCAGACAGCTTTGTCTGGTAGGTTGCATCCAAAAAGATTGTACTCCATCTCTTCCAGACGCATCACCAGATAGCAGTATTATTCACAGCATTCGAATCTTGGAGAGCCTTGAGCTGCAAAACCATTATTACAGGTAGGTAGCTGGTTTTGTTTTCCTGTGTGCAGAGCCTGTTCACACACTACAAAGAGTGGTTAGGCTAGCCATGCATGTTCCCTTTGTACACAGTCTGTCCCCACACCACATGGATTGGTGGGGCAAGCCTATTAATTTTTCCAGTGTGCATAGTCTGTCATTGACATATATAATTATTATTTAATGTGTGCCTTCCTCTCTGTCAAGAACGTGTTATGGCAGTTTATCCGTATTAACTCCTTAAAAAGTTCAGAGTTGGCTTTTGCGTATTCTTAAATATCTAATGTGAGGAACCCTATTTGTTCAACAAACGCACTTGTTAAAATGAAATTTTTTATTTCTGCTTGGATTTCAATTTGTCTTTCTTGGTATTGCTGTAAAGAAATTACATTTTGGCTGGTCTTTCCTTTGTTGAAAAATGCGGCTCTTTGGTTGATGTATTAGCACCTATTCTTTCTAACACCTAGCATGGCAATCCACTGATGTACATGTTTCTTATTCTGCTGAAAATTATGTAAGATTGCTGATTTGACTGATGCAGCCATTGTAGAAATATCTGTCAAACGTAGCGGGTCCATTCCAGCCTTTCATGCCCTTGAAGGGGATAAAGTGTGTATCGTTTAGTTGATTAATACTTAACGTGTTATCAGAGCCGAGAGACCAGACAAATAATAGGGTATACTTTTAGCAGCATTTGTATTATTACACAATGCCTCCATATTAGTAATACTCATAATAGCCGTAATCCTAAAAAAAAAGCAATAATATTAATGATGATGAGGATAATAATAATGATACTCTATTATTTGCCTGGTCTATAGGTGCTAATACCAGGTGTAAATTATAATCGTTAGTGTTAATAATAATATTAATAGTATTAGTAATGAGGCATTATGTATACTAAAGTCTACATCAAAAGCAACATTGTGACATGGACCCATACATCTGTTCCTAGACACAACTGTTACTATGGTCCATTCTCATACAAACATGAGGAGTGTCTTGAAGCATCCATAGCAGGGAAGAATTAATTAATTAATGAAAAGGTGGCCACTAACCTATTCAGTATTAATGGAGGAAAATGATCACCAAAGTGCCACCTATCACTTTTAACGCCTTTCCTTATGTGTATGTGTAATCACACCACAATCAAAGGCAGTAAACGCTGCATTACTTACAGTTTGGATGAACCCAGTCTTCCTCCTTTCTATTCAACTGACTCATTCCCTGGTTTCTTGTTCAAGTAAACCCAGTAGTTGCCCCTCTTGTTCAACAGAACCATTCTCTTTCTTGCTGTTTGAGTAAACCCAATTCTATTCTCTGTTGCTCAGATGAACCATTCTCTTACCTTCTGTTGGAAATTGCCCTTTTGCAGGGTTATCCCCAGGCTTTTTTCTTCTTCCTCCTTTTGTTTCTGACCTGTTTTTGTTGGTTTTAGGTCTCTGGGCACTTTACCAAAGCCTACCAGTGCTAAAGTTCAAGTGTTCCCTTTGTAAATTGTATTGGTAAATGGTTTATTCATGATAGTCCCAGGGCATGTGAATCAGATGGCACTAGTGGACCTGCAACACTGATTGTGCTGCTCACATGAGTAGCCCTGTAAACAAGGCTCAGATCTGCCACTGCAGTGTATGTGCATCCACTTCCCAGGCCCAAATCTTCTCTTTTACTACATGTAGATCACCCCTAAGGTAAGCCCAAGGCAGCCCCATGTGCAGGGTGTAGCATATTTAAAAGGTAGGGCATGTACTGTTGTGTTCTACATTTCCTAATAGTGAAATACTGCTAAATTCGTTTTCACTCTTACAAGGCCTATCTCTCCCATAAGTTAACATGGGGATTGCCTATATCTTTTAAATGCAGTTTCCCATTGGGAGCAGATAGAGATCTGGAGTTTGGGGTCTCTGAACTCACAATTAAAAAATACATCTTTTGGTAAAGTTGTTTTTTAGATTGTAAGCTTTACTTGAAAACGCCACTTTTAATTTTTTTAAAATTTTCTTGTTTAACCCCTTCGGCAGCTTTTTCCCACATACCAGGTACTTTGTGCTAGAACATCACATCCATTGGTTACTATGGATTAATACTCTTAGACTTTAAAAAGTGATATCTTTACTTGTGTATGTTGGATTTTTGTTGTGTTGGTCTTGTTTACGAAGATAAATATTGGCTATGTTTCTAAACGAGTGTGGGGTTCTTTTGTGGTGTTTTCAGTGTGTCTGTGTGTATGTGTCTGTGTGCGTGTGTGTGTGTATAAATACTTTACACGTTGCCTCTGAGATAAGCCTGACTGCCTGAGGCGAGCTACCAAGGGGGTGAGCAGGGCTTATCTTAGATGTGTGACTCCCTTACCGTGACTAGAGTGAGGTTCACTACTTGGACATGGTGTAAACTGACTGCCAACTACGACCCCGTTTCTAACACTTTCATTTGGGTTAACCCAGTGCTATCTCCGCCTGTTCAGTTGAACCATTTGCTTACTTTTTGTTTAGGTAAACTCAGTCCTATTCTCTTTTAGTCACTGCTACCTACCATCCCTTTACTTCCCATTTGTGTTAGCTCACTTCTATCCCTTTCTGTTCAACAGAACCATTCACTTACTTCTCTTTTAGGTAAACCCAGTTCAACTCTCTCTTTTAGGCGGAACCATTCTCCTAATTCCCATTTGGGTAGACCCAGTGCTATCTACTCCTGTTCACTGGAACAATTTCCTTACTTGTTAATGTAAACCCAGTCTTGTCCTTTCTTGTTCTCATTTAGGTAAATCCAGTCTTATCTCCTTCTATTCAACTAAACCATTCCTTATCTTCTTGCTTGGGTAAATCCAGTTTTATTGCGTTCTGTTCAGCTGAATGATTCTGCTTGACATTTAGCCATGTCTGTTTTAGAACACTTATTAAAACCTGACTTTTGCTGGTGATAGTGATTCTACATGTGTATTTATCAAACAGTCTTCATAATATGTTTAAACCATACAAATGTATTTTTTAAACCATGGAAGTGTGACACAGCATACACTTCTATGAGTCGTCTTCATGCTCCAGGAAAGCATTGCATGTCTCTGTAAACACAATCTCTCATATATATACACAACACTTTGGAGCCTCATTTTCTCCTTGTGAGTTGGTAATTATATATTTGCATTTTAACTCCATGTTTAGTCCTGTGTTCTTCATTTACATTTCGGCTTGCGTGCTGTACAGTCTCAAGAGATTTCATGTGGCTCATTTCTGCTTCTGTTCATAGATTAAGACACTCATGGGGAGAGCCGAATACCTGAAAAAACAGATGAAGGTGAGTGGGCGGTAAGAGAGGGGATCCTTCCAGAATTGCAGGGGTCACTTGGCAAATGTAGCCTAGTGGGCATCTGCTAGAGGAATGCGAGAGGACCTATGGTGGTGTAACAGGAGGGGTGCTTCCAAAATTGTAGGTATGCTTCCAAAATTGGAGAGCCCTACTCTGAATGAACACGAGGGGAGCAGGGAATGCAAAGAACTGGCTCAATGGAAAGAGCCTAGTGCCTTGGAGTGGGTCCAGTTCTGAGGTGAAAAGGATGGATTGAGAGTCGCCCACAATTGCAAAAAAGGGAAAGTCCCAATGTGGGTTGTATGAAAGAAGTGGCATTCACATGGAATAGGAGGAGGTCAGATGATGACCCCTGCTGGAAGAATGGAAGTTGCCATGAGGACTAGTGTAAATGGCTAGAGCCAACTGCTGGGTTATGGGAGTGGCTCAATGCAGGGAAAATGGGAGGGCCTGATGCTGAGAGGATGATGAAAACGCCTACTATTGGAGAATGGGAGAAGCCAAATACTGAGAGAATGATAGAGCCAGGTGCTTTGAGAACTGAAGTGGCCAAAAGCTGTGAGAATCATGGGAGCGACCTGGTACTTGGAAAAGTTAGATGTGATGTGATGTCATGCCATACCATGTCATGACATGCCAAGCTTATGGGAGGACCCAGGAGGTCTGGTTCTGGGAGAAAAGATGAGCCATGAACTAGGAAAATCAAGGGGCCCAATTGCTTGATTAATGGAAAGGGCCCAGTTTTAGAGGAGTTGGAGTGCCCAGTGCTGGTCATGGTAGGGGGATCTAGTGCTAGAAGAATAGTAGGTGTTTGCGTTTGAAAATAGCATACAGGATTGAGGATTGGATCCACTTCAGATTATGTCAATGTTTTAGCACCAACAGACTATGTCAGTGATGCTACTAACTTAATATTCTGCTTAGAGATTGCAGGACAAATGACTGGTCTGTAGGCAGAGTATTGGGGGGGGTGCACTGAAAAACATGTGTAAGGGGCTTAGTACCTAGAACCAAACAGACAATGTATTGGGTGTATTTTGAGGGGCTCAGGAGTTCAATACATGGGAAACACAGGGAGGGTGCAGAGCTCTGGGAATGAGAAGGGGTGGTGCCTTGAGAACGGTGGGGAAGGAGATGGTCTGGCGGTCCCAACAGGCAGTGGTGGGAGAATAAAAAGGCCCTGGTGCTGGTAAAGTATGAGTGGCTCAATGCTGGAGGGGATGTTAGGCACCCAGGGCTGTCAGGAAGGGAGGTGCCAGAGCCTTGCTGAGAAAATATGGAGACAGCGCAGTGAGGTGGAATTATATTGGTGGAACAATAGTGGGGGAATAATATTTGCCCAGTGTTAAGATTGTGAGACGTCCCATTTTGTGGGACTAGGGACATCACTTGGGCAGTATTGGCAAAGAGCAATGCTAAGGGATTGGAATGGGGCCATGGCTTGTTTCTGCTCTGAAGAAACCCAGTATGCTGGAGACCACAAGCTAAACTAATAAGTACCACATAAAGTATTTAGTAGGATATGAATTACTGGCTTTTAGAGAGGAGGGGTTTGTTCTTGTGAGAGGATTCCTTGCACGCACATTAAGCATTGGTGTACAGTATTTGTGGGATGCCAACCTTAGATTGAGAGGGCAACTCTTCACTGGAGGTGATCCTCACGGTTGTGAAATTTCCATGCTGAGAACGACTCCATTGTTGATCTGCATTCCAGATGAAAGTGTCCCGATTAAAAGCAGAAGCCATGGATGAAGAGCCCATGACACAGTCTGTCCAAAGCAGTGAGTATAACCGTTCCTTGCTAAAAGAAGCCATAAGACTGAAGCATGTGCACTCCTTGGTAGATGCTATCACTTTTGAGCTGATGGGCAACATGTAAAAAGAGCACTTGAGATGTGTATGATTGGCCCTGATACAGAGCACTTACTAATGCCGTGTTCACAGTTCTTCTACTCTTGATCTCTTCTACCAAATTACTGCCTAGCTTTGTGATCTTAGATATGTTTCCTTGGCTCGTTCTTGTCTAGCTTCTGCCCCTACTCAATGTGTGCATGTCATGGATCCCATTACTGCCACCACTGTTTCTCACTAAGGTATACAATTCCCATCATGGCTCTCTAACCATTACTGGCCTCAAGAGAGCAACTTATGAAACATTTGTATCACAAAACATGATTATACACATTGGCAGATGTGTATCACATGGTTACATTTCCTCAAAGCAGACGCTGAGCAATAGAACACATGCAGAGCTTGGCCAAGTGTCATCAGGATTGAGTTGTGTTATTGCAGAAAAAAACTGTAGATTTTTTTGGTTGTGGATTGTCTTAATAGTCATACAAAGTTACTTACAGATCCGAGCACAGATAAACACATATATAGAATAAAGGAACTGGCTGAGAAGGTGGAGGGATGGGAGGATCCTACAAGCCTTCCCTCCTAGTGTGCCACAGACTTAACGCATTTCGTCCCTTCCCTCAGAGCTGTTATTGCTAACTGGGAGATGTGCATTGTGCTGCCACGACTAAGAATCAATTTGACAAAACCCTCATTTTTTATGTCTGGTGTCTATTTTTCCTTAATATTTCAGAAACAAATTGTTGCACCACACGAGCATTGGCCCTCTTCACATCCCCGCTCTTTTTCTGATTACTACAATTTCTCCAGTGAACCTCGGATTCGTAACTTCTTTTTAGTTGATTGTGCTTCTTCTCGGAATTTTCCTTCATACTGGCAAGTCACGTGGAGAGTCTCCCTCACTAACAATGAGGAAAGATACACAACACCCTCAGAGCAGACCTTGCTGCATTTTGTGAGCTGGGCTGTATCTCTCTTAGCAACAGTCGGTCCCTTTAAGAGGGCCCTGAAGCAAGTATGCCCCTTAATTCCAAGCATGGGCTGGGTAAAAGTGAAAACTTGTGTTTGTGTGTGAGATTCCTGCATGTCTAAGCTTCTGTTGATGCTGCTCCATCTCGTGTTTTCAGGAATTTAGAGTTGATCGGGCTCTAGGTACTAACCAACAGCTGGCAATTAGGTAAATGGATCAGTTAATTTTGTTTTTTCTGTCTTCATTTTGAAGATCATTTGGCGAAATGACTACTGTAAAGTGACCAGACCCTTATGCTCCGCTACTCTCCGTGAACTTGCAGTCTTCCTTCCACATAGGGTCTCCTCTACCTGGCATCCATCATACCAGTCTGACTCTGTATGTCAAGACTGACATACTTTGTAGCTGCAAAATGTTCCTTGCTCCTACAGTTTCCTGGTGTGTACTCGAAACACAAAACATTCTTGATACTGCTAAAAACCATCGTTGACAGTGACTCTTATGTAACCTCCCAGCCTTGTAGATCCACTTTAACCACCAGGTGAATAGTCTTTGAACTTTATCATGCTGAGTCCCTCTCACATGAAATAGTTTGGTTCTGCACTCGAATTGTAGCATAATATTTTTTGATAACTTTTATGTCTATTGGTAAATACTGCATGCTTCGTTATCTTTACTGAAACCCCTTTTGAGGTATTTGAGGCAATTAGGTAGGTGTGTTCAGATAGTTATTGGGGAAGTTGTGTCTTAGCCAAGGTTGTTTGCAGAGCGGCTAAGGTAGTTTGTGTCTCTATCCCTGGCTGTTTAGAGGATAATTTCATTGTATTGTAGCATTTATTTAGTATTTATTACCCTCAGGTAGGGTGCCGAAGCTCTAGCCCACCTCTGTAGCAGGCTACACTCTTTAGGGTATGTGGTTAGGAGAGTGTTGCCTTACTATAGAGCCTGTGTGGGAAGTATTTCTGTGTAATGCATGATGACCACTGAGGTGCTGTTTTCGTATTATGGGGCTCAGAGCTTAGTATTGTGGTGAGTAAAAGTAATGTGAGGGGTACATAAACAACATGCTTTGTAATAGGAAGTCAGCATTAAGTATGTCTGTAGGTCTTTATTGTATTTGAAGTGTTTATCGGAAAGATTCCAGCACTCTTTATGTTACTGGTTGCTGCATTAAGGTGTAGCATTCTACAGTGTTATGAGGGTGAACAGCTATTTGTGGGATGGAAGTTTGTGTCAAAGATCTACCCATGTTACCCGTGTGATTGGCAGAATAGGAACATAAATTAAGGTCAGAGTATTCAGGTAGAGGGACCTGCCACCACTGTTTGGCAGATGTTTCCGTTGTAGGCCTACTTTGCAGACTGCCTGCCATTATTTGTATGATGGTTGGCTTCAGCTAACTGTGTTGGGACCTTGGCTTATAGAGCTGTTCTGTGGTCATTCCATCTTATGACTGATTATCTCTGCTGAAAGGGAATGGCGTTTACCATGTAGTCTGACTTGGTTGCAAACGGATATGACACCCCTAGGTGACTGACAGATCAGCAGGCAATGTCTCTCATTTTGAAAAAGGGGGTTGTCAGAGGCTGTAGCCAGTAGTTATTATCTACTAGGTTATGGTCATCCAGGTTGTTGGGGCTGCCAATTGGGAGATGTTGTCTTGGTAAGAGCCAGGTGTTCACCTCTCTTGTGAGTTTTAAGTGTTCTTCAGTTCACCAGATCTTGGCCGGTGAAGAGTTCCCAAAAATGTTGGTGCTTGAACTGATATAGAAGATCGTCCTATAGATACTGTGAACTGTGCACAGAGCTTTGAATATTAATCTTTCACAAGCAGTAACCAGTGGAGTCTTCACAGGCTGGGTGAGATGTGCTCCCTATGGTGTAGGTGGCTTAGTAGTCTTGCTGCAGGGTTTTGAGTTTATTGTAGTTTATGTATAATGAATCTGGGGGTGTTGTCAGTAATTGCAATTTGGAGGGCAGTTGTGGGAGTTTGTCTACTGTGTTGCCTGTTTGAATAGGGTATGAGTAGGTTTGTGCCTTTAGTGGCAGCTCTTTTGAGAATTTTAGGACAGTGGGTGTCCTGTTGTCAGTGTCCCAAGACTGACTATACCTCGGCGCAAAATCTGGTCACACACACTGTTAGGTTGTACTTTCTTTCTTCTCCAAGGCATCGTCAACTTGAATTTACATTTCCTCGTTTCAGGGTGGTGCAAGCAAGTGAATTCTAAAAGAGCATTGTGGCCCTCTTTTTCCTTGCGTGTCCTCCCTTTACCTCAATCTAATAAAAGCCAGAGATTTTGGGCCTTTTCATAATTCTGTCTGGGTTCTTACCAAAGACCCCAGCAAAGTATTTTAATTGCTCTCTCTGGAGTAGTCAAGGAGTATAACAATAAAGTGTTTAAAAATCTTTATTACACACTATTTTATTATAGAAAAATTATAAGCATAATTCTAAAATCATTGAATTGTCTTGTTTTCTTTCGAAACGTACACTCCCCATATACCTTTTCTAACATTGGTTTCTGTGATCACAGGCTTCGTATTTGTTCCAAATCTATGGGTTGAGGAATCTAGCACCATCCTTCAGAATGTCCCCCCGCACATTCTCCTTTTCTGCTACCGGCTAAAATGTGGACTTGATTGAGTTTGTTACCTTTGTGGTAATAATTTGAGACCTGTACACATCTAAGACACAATGCTGACAATGAGAGGTTTGTTACCCATATGTCATATACATAGTATTACCAGCAAAGCATCAGTAGCAATATGTAGCATATATGCAAGCATAACAAAAACAACATAATCCTACAAAATTTCAAAACAAAAAGAAATTATGCGATGATACCCATACCATTGATCACAAATCCTAGATCTAAGATCTAGATCTAACTGAAAATATGCTGTACCCCATTAAACATCCTTGGAAAATGTGTACATTTGACAAGAGATGCACAGAACAATATACAGCATCATACTGAATGTATACATGACAATAGAATCTTAGTGCTCCCCACCATGGTATGGGAAGTGTAGAGGACACATTAAAATAATGAATTACAGCACCTTTGATAGACCCTCAAAAGACGGCCAAGTGAATTTGGTCCTAGCAAATAAGAATTATGTAGAACCTGCAAAAATGGTGCGCAGCAGCCAAAGGCAAAAAATTGGTGCTGTGCAATATGCAATAAATGATCGCCAGTGTGGGTTCAGATAATTCAAGGGCCATTCTGAGCTTTAGAATTGGAATATAAGAAAGACCAGAATGAACAGATAAAAAGACAACATTGTAGGATAACCTTCGTGATTGAAGGGTAACCAGGATTATGTTTATAGACTGAATTCCAGTTTTTTTTCCAAACAATGTGGAATTGTAAGCAAAATGAGTCTAGGAGACTGGTGGTTCAGGAAGTTGTGATGCAAATCCCTTAGTGGTGCCATTTGGAACCACAGAAGAGAACTGTGGCATGTTGGAATATGCACTTAAACAAAGTTTTCAAATGACATAGACAATACCATAGTTCATGGGGGTGAAGGTAACATAACTAGGGTTTCTGGTTTTCAGTTAAACCCAGTTGTCACTGATAAAACACCAGCAAAGGTGATTGATTTTCAGTAGAAACTAGAAAAAACGATTTTGCTGCACTTTGTACTGCAGTGATACCAATGACACCAAAACAGTTAATCTGCAGCTTCTATCTCTCAGCAGTTTTCTGTGATGGATATCATGCTATACCCCACCAAGTCCACAGAAAGGGACTTAGTATTCCCTTGTGACCATGCGTATGTCAAAATGCCAAGAACGAAAATATTGTCAGACATAAATATTGTGGTCAAGATATTGTTTATGAAACTATTGCTCCATTGGCTGCCGATTGTCTTATGTTAGTTTGAATCAGGTGATATTTTTATAAACAATATTTTTTCTGAACTTTGCATAATCCATCATATACGTTAACTCATAAAATGTGAAAGTATAATCCAGAAACATGAAGGGGCGACAACTGTTCGTTGTTTTTGACTGTGGACTTCAAACAGCGCAGTTGCAGCAAAAGTTGAATGAACCTGTTCAGAGCTGGCGTGCCGGCATAAAATGCATTCATAAAACCGCTTCCATATCAACATGAAGCCTGTAAATTACCCGAGCTAACCACTGTGACCGTATTTAATGGAAACACATTGAGCTACACTCGTCATTTCCCCAATATAAAAGAATGCACTAGAAAAGACCATGTGCCCAAACCACGAAGAAAGAGCACTTGTGGGACTCTCGTACATGCCTGGGAAGTGCACACTACACACACTGCTTCCAAATAATGTCCCACCAGCTTTGCAAATATGTTTACTTAAGCGGTTCTCCCTATGGCTGTCAAATAAACACAAATCCCATAGGCACAAATGTAAAATAAACTTGATTCACGCGGTGAACTGAACAGGCAAGTAGTTCATGGCTTGAAGCCGGCCATGCGGCCTCTTCATCACCTCAACTGCTGCCTTATAGAGCTTCGCAGTTTGCTGTCCAAAAAGGAGATGTATAATTCCTTCGCAGGTTTCTTCTCTATGATGAGGTCAAACATGCATAGGCTCAGATCAGACTGTAACAATACACTTATTAGTCGAATTCCATCTTGGTATCGCAAGACAAAGTAGTGGGAAATGGCTTGAAATAGCAGAGCGTACTACATTATACAGCTCATGTGTCGTGGAAAATATTCATTCAGCCTATCTCTGCCATTTGATTAAAGAGTAATAGGAAGGCGTGGATTAAATGTGCACCATAAACCTTCTTTCTGCTGAAATCAGATCCTAATGAGGTGCACAGATATCTCCATCCATGCGCATTGTTCACAGGGTGTGGGTTTGGACTTCTGGGAAAAGGAGTTTGAGTGCTTGGAAATAAGACTGGTGCGCAGGTGAGAGAAATAATTAAAAGTTGAAACAGCAAAGTTTAACGAAAGTTTATAAAGAAGGGAGGTGGAAGGTGGTAGAAGGAAGATGGAATTGACCATGGGACAGAAGGAAATAAAAGCAACATTAGCTATAGCACTGGAAAAACACTAACTTCATGACTTTTTACTGAGTAAAAAAGTGTAAACACTGATAACCAGTGATCGTTATAATTTTTTAAAACCTTGTAAAACAACGAAAACCCCACCTGCATTCACAATAAATAGAAAATGAAAACAGGAAAGGCTAGAAAGCTAGAGCATCAGGCAGATTTAAAATGTTGCTGTCACCACAATGTTTTAATGAGGGCTGCCACCAGGAGATGAGTCGACCGGCAGAACCTCACCCTCCCTCAGGGGCAGTTCCTCCTGCAGGGCAGAGCAGCGTCTCCCCGCCTACTGGAGTGCAGCAGGCAAACATGAATAAATAATATGGCATAGTAATGCTGTTTTAATTTCCCACCAGCACGTCAGCGCGAGTGTGAGGGCAGGGAGCGGGCTAAATCCTGCAATTGTAGGACGATACGCACATTTCGAATTGGCCGGCTGTCTTGCGACGGCCATCCCGACATACACACTGTAGACCCTGCTAACCAGGGCTGTGAAACAGCTGGGGGGTTGCTGGCACAGTCCTTCAGCCTTGCAATGAGCGCTGGGTTAGCCTACTTCAACCAATCCTGGAGCTGCTCTCATTCTGAAAACAGCACGAGAGCAGCTCCAGGATTGGCTCAACTTGCCTTCCACCGGGCAGGAAGGAAGGCCTTCCCTTTTTCTGCTCTTGGGCACCAGTATCAGGGGAGAGAAGTGCCGCACCGTGCAAGAGCATTATTAATGGCGAGTTGTGCGCCATCGCGCCCCACCTCATTTTTCCATTGCTAGTGGCCACTGCTCCCCCTCAAGGATACATGGAGAAAATTGTGGTAGTTAAAAGCAAGTCTAAGACACAGGAAGTTTTTATTTGAGGGACACAAAAGAATAAACTTCTAGAATATTTTAGGCAAATCCACTTCAGTCTCAATCTGCTGTGAGATACGAAGAAATGTTGTTTTTTTAAGCAACAATTTAAGGATCCCTCCACCTACAATGAGCAGATATGGTGTTTGGCCTAAAATGAGACCTGAAGTTCCAGTTCCAAAAAGAAGAAATTAAACTAAAACAGTCTCAAATATGTGCAGGCAAGACTGTTAATTGATTTAAAAGGCATAGAAAGGCCTTTGGTCTTACCGATTGACGTGAGTCAGGTAAGGGGTATGAAGAAGATTCTTTAATTCAGTAATTGTTTTGGCGCAGTGAATGGAGTTAAAATACCCAGATGATGTAACGCCAACTTCTTTTTCAATCGACAGAGCTAGACCTTTTGCTACTATATTAAATTACGTTTGGGTCAAATTGATGTGAGGGTAGTTCAGAACAGAAATGCTTTTTATGGTGATAAAATGAAAAACCCACAGGTGCTGAGAAAGAAACTCATATAAAATTCCAGTGTCTAATCCACTGCAGGACTCATTGCAACAGGAAAGGTATGATCCGTTAGGGAAGAGAAGAATGAGTATTTGTACATTTAAGTGTGTGAAGTGACCTACACATGTCATTGCTCACCAGGCCCTCTGAAATCGTATTGAGCATGAACATTGATTTAATCACACATTAATGAATGACTCAGGATTTTCAGAAGCTCTGTAACTAATGAAAATACGTGTGGTATCTAGTAAGCCTGGGTACAGATATGGCAAACTTCCATAATGATGGAGGTAGGACTCATGATGTTTCTGGGACCATTCTAGGGGGTTTCACACTCAAAATAAAATTATACTATGAACAGACGGCGTAAACACACATAATAGGCTTTGTGGTGAGCTATTGCTCTATTATTCGAGTTAAAGATGTATGATGCAAATAAGTGTAATTAATGGTCCTTGTCTAATGTCCAGGGAATTCATTGTTGTTTAAGTAATTGCAATGTCCAATTTAATTTCATGATATTTGTCTTCTGAAAAAACGCGTCTTCTTTCGTAACACTAACATTTGAAGATGTAATGTTTAAAAAAAAAAAAATCCATATTTTATAAGTGAGCATTTTCGTGCGGTTGATTTACTTAATCTGTTCAATAAATTCTTGTTGTAAGAGGATCGTGCAGGAATGGAACACATTCACATCTTTGCTTAACTGACGGAGCCGGTTCTGGAAGGATTGCATTCATGTCTCTCCTGTCAGTGAGCTCTTGCAGAGAAGGTTTGATAGAAGCGATGGAATGCATTTGAGCCCATAACTAGCAAAATGTACCAAAACTCTGAGTAGTGACAATAACTGGAGTGGATCTAGGATCTGCTATTTTGCCTAAAGGATCAGGAAATACAGCTTGAAAACGCAGCGTGCACTCCTGTGATTATAGTCAAAACGCTGCCCCTTTTGGAGGATAACTCGTAGTAATAAATGTTTAATTTTACCCAAACTTATTAAATTCTGTATTTGAACGGTTCCTACCCCAGCCGCGGCCATGGAAGTGTTCTTGTGAGGTGCAATCTGCCTAAATATGTAATTTGCTGATTTGTGTCATTTGGGTTTATGAAATTGCTTGAAAGGCTGCAGGCAAGCATTAAACAGTGTTTTTGTCTTTTACATTTGCTAAGCGTTTGTTCCTCGTGTATTGCAAAGAGTAATATTGACATTCAGAAATGTATAACCAGCTATTACTTAAGAGTTCATAAATGCAACTGAGTAGTTATTTGTTTTGTAATTAGAATATTTGGATAAACACCAGGCGCAAGTAAATAGAAATATCCTATACATTTTTTTAAAATTATGCTTAGAACCATAATAAAAATAAGCGACCTTTCCTTAAATGACAATGCACTCTAAACATGCAGGGTTAGGCACTGGTCATGTTGACTGTAACTGTTAATTTCAGATAAATAATTTGATGGATGATTATAAATATTACCAAATTAATGGCAACAAAATCTACTTTTGCAATTATGAGAAACCAAATAGGGATTGCCATTTACAAAAGACGTACATGTTTTTAGGTCAGACATCATTTGTTTAACATCAATATCACATGGGTTTGCAGGTGGTACGGGGAACGAAATTGCCCATATCCAACGAAAATGTGTGGTACTTACACTGTCTCTGTTAGTCATTGAATTTAGTCTTATCGATGCATCTCCTGGAATTGCAGTAGGATTCAAAGGAGCTGTGGCTTGTTTGAATACATAGAGAGGACACTTGTGGATGCACTCCACATTGAGTGGAACTGTAGTTGGAGGATTTAACAAGTAATGTCTTTGTACCATTTGACTATCCATCACCATTATAATAATAAACAAAATTAAAGTAGGTCACACTTGCCCAAATTGGGTGTAGATACTTTTTGAGGTAGTGTCCAAGGATGTTCAACTACTGTTGTGTTGAAGTGTTGGAGTTGTTGTGGCAGAAACTTGTATCCAACACAATCTGATGAATGTTCCCAGTTTTATCAGCTTGGAGAATCGTTTGGTTCTTAAGGTGCCGACAGCTCAAGGTAGGGGAATGTGCTAAACTGGACTGAGTTTTGAGTCTAGAAATACCGCAGCACTCCCAAGAAGTCCATGGTGACAAAGTCAGGCGACTGAGTTTGGTTGTAGTGAGATCTATTTATTGTTCATATGGACGTCAGTGTGGCAAGATGAACATGGTTCCACAATCACAGCCAACACGTGTTTTGTCACATTTGTGACTTTTTCTAGGCTGTAAATATATACAGAAATATGTTTCACAAACCTTGTACACAAATGTGGAGGATGATAGCATACTGTCCCCAAAACCAGAAAGGATATTGGTATGTTCCCCAACAGGAGTGGGGGGCAGATGATTGGAAGCCCCTCACATGAAGGAGAAAGCCAATTGAAAAGGCATGCAGGTAGTTTGTGACAGAAAATAGGTCTAGTGAAAAGTGTGAATGCAAGAGATATTAAAGTTTTAAATTTCAGAAGAAAGGCACGTCAAGAGCGCACGTGGTCCAACCTGTCCTCTTTATAGTGAATAAAACATGTGAGAGTAGACTCGATCAGCCCAAACTGAGTTTTGAGACTAAGCGTTGTTGGAGGCTGATTGAACAAGATCTTCCGCATGGTGTCACTTAACACCGTCAAAAGATACCAGTTATTTGGTAATACAGATAGTGGTGGCATGTTCAAAGTATATGCACTTTTTTTTGTCATTATTTCTATTTAAAAAAAAAAAAAAAAGCCGTGTGCAGTCTGGCTGCTTAACGTGGATATTCGCTTCCACAAGATCAACTAGTTTAGATGTCCACCAGACACCATCGTCTTGAGAATTTTGGTATAAATATAGGAATTTATTAAGGGTTTACCAAGTGTAATAGAGATTATAGCTCCATAACATGCCTGTGATTAGCGCACACGAGGTATAGGCTTGCACTGAAGTCCAGTTACCCCTCTCAGCAGTTCCCTTCGTCAGCAGCAGGAAGAACGGTCACAATTGCAGTTGCACTGCTACAGGAGCATTGCAGCCGAGGCGAAACCCACAGTCATGATCAAGAATCAGCAGTATCTAAATGTATTTCTGTTCATTGACATGAGGGAGTGGATCAATCCAATCCAAATATACCATTTTAAAAGTCTAGGAAACCTTGAAAAGAGGGTTAGGCTATGTCTTAGTCTTGGTACTTAGCACATTATTTAGGTTCCTTAGGCATCAAAGGCCACCACCACCTTTAATGAAGCACTGTTTAAGTAGGAGCTGCATACAGGTCAGTTCTTTTTTGCGCTGCCTTAGTACATTTCTTCCTTTCAGTTTAATTTAGAATATAAATTCCCCCATCCCTAGATGGGTACTACTGGGACAGCTTATGGTGGGTTCCGTATGCATATAATTTCCTGTTTTGCCGGTGCTGCGTCAGGGTTGATTTCTGTTTGTAACCCAGGCACGGGTGCAGCCTGTTACCGCCATCTTTGTGGTGGCTGAATCAGCTGTCTGATGTACCAGAGTATGTTGCACATGCTTTGGAGGGGACATGCTTGGAGACTGGACTAACTTCTTACAAAGCCGTTTAGCTTCTGTTAGCCTACTCTTTCCGCCAGCGTAACTGTTTGGTTGCCACTGTTGCAAGTCATGGATGTGCGCCTTCTCTCCCATACCCAGAAGGATGCACCAGTGCAATCCCAGTGGGATGCTGTTGATCTCCTAGATTGTATTTCTGTTTTTGTCTGTGCTGGAGTCCTCTAATATTTGGTGCATGTCTGCAAGGCCTTAAATTCTGAACCCTCAAGCAGCCCCTGAAGTATTGCACAAGCAGCAGAGTATTTTTGTGCATTGTACCCGTTGTATGCTGAACCGAGCCATCTGTATAAAAATGTATGTAATATTATTACAAGGACATTGTATTGCAAATTATATTTCTGCAGCACGTACTGCCCCTAACGAGGCATGGAAGCGCTTTGCGGTGAGCACCACGTTACTGTACAACCCAAGATTAAAGGTAAACAGGTGGAGTTGTTTGAAACACAGGGTGGTACTGCAAGAGCTCTTGATTCCCGAGGGAAGGATCCTCTTGAAATTGAGTGTCTGGTGCGAACTGGGCCGAGCCCACTGCATTAGTAATGTACTAGAATCAGTTATGTCAGCCTTTGTGGCAGCTTAAAAAATGTTTATTGGAAACCCAACAATTAATCTTTTACCTGTGGGCTGTTGGATTATGTTATATAATGCGTATTTGAATGGATATATTTGTATTCTCCGCAGCACAAAGTTCTCTTCAGCTAAACATAATTGTGGTTTCTATACAGTGGGGGTTTGTTTGCCCTTCATTGTACAGGACATATAGGGTGTCTGCTGTACAAGGAACCACCTGCATAACTAAATCTAGCTTATAATGCATGGTTTGTAAATTTGTAGCTTCTACCATGTCTTTCTACAACGTTTAGTCATTTAGTGTGGTCTTCCACTCAATCTTCATCTGAAAAGATGGCAGATATTAGCTAATAACAGTACCCTGACCTTTTGTGTACAGTGTAGCAAAAGTGTGTGGTCATAAATCCCGTGTCTTGGAGTTTATGCAGTGTATTTGCAGACTTTAATGTAACACATTTTCCAGGAAATGGCGATAATCATTTCCTTTCACTGAACAGTTCCTACCCCTAGGAAAAAGGCATTGTGGTGTGCTTTTTTGGAATGTCTGCCATTAATTTTTAATCCTCCAAGGAAGTCATAACTAAAGCATTCTTCGCGATTTTGCCCTCAGCACTACAACATTCTTATGCAAAAAGGAAGTAGGAAACCTTGGGTAGTTTGCATATCTTAACCGCCCGCTAACCTAGTGTAGAATCAATGGCAATCAGTTATTGCAAGCTTTATTAAACTGTTCACACAGGCAAATAATAGCCAGCATAGACAAAGCCAATAGGTCTGGTGTTGTATGCCAACCTTTTGGCAACTCATGTTTTGTTTTGTCCTGTTTTTTTTTTTTTTTTTGCAAAACATTGTTTGGGAAGCTGCCTGGCGTTCATCAATCTAAAAAAACAAAAAACCCAAAACATTATTGAATTAAGACTAAATGTGTTTTTTGGTGTCAAAAACGCACACATTACCTTAGTGCTCCTTGGCTGTGAAGGAAACAACTTAGTGTAATGTACTCCTTGTGAAAAGACAGCATGCTGTATCTCATAGTGAAGTCAGCCAATAGCTGTAGCGGGCTGAGGCACTGCCCCTTGGAGCATGCATGAGTGGGTTGGAGAAAAATGTGAATGACACAAACACAGATGTATGGATGAAGTGCAGCGGAAAACCTCTATAGGTAACTATCATACACATCATTTTAAAAGAAAGAAAAGAAAGAAGGAAAGCAAGAAAGACAGAAGAAAAGAAAAAGAAGGAAAGAAAGACCAAACAAAAGAAAACTGAAAGGAAAAAAGACAGAAAGAAGGAATGAAAGAAGGGGAAAGGAACGAGAACAAAGGAATGAATGCAGGAAAGAAAACAAAGAGAAAGGAAGAAAAGAGGCAGAAAGAAGAATTGAAAGAAGAGACCAAGGAAAGAGAAGAAAAAAATGAGAAAGAAGGAAGTAAACAAGAAAGGACAAAAAGTGAAAAAGAAAGCAATTAACACAAAAAGGAAGCAAGAAGGCAATTAAGGAAAAAGAAAAAAAGTGAAAAGAAGAAAAGGAAGAAATCACGAAACAAATAAATACATTTAAAAAAAGTGTTACAGGTTCTAAAAATTAAATACCATAAAGGTCGGTTTTCTTTCTGGGCAAAGTTTATTAATGAACCAGTGGTGAAATGTAATCGAGAATAAACATGTTCTGAAGAGGGTCTGCTTATGAATTCACATGTTTAGTAGTGAATCTTTCAGTCTGTGTACTGCATGCATAGTAAAAAGAGAACAACCTAATACAGAACAGTGCACAATTGATTCAATTTGTTATGCTGTTAAACACAAGCATTGAGATAAACAACGGACACTGCTAGAGGAATTTACAGCATAGGAAGGAAGCAGGAACTGATGAAGGATGGAATGTGCCCTGCACTCACATCTGGTGTAAAGTGCCCTGCTTTCTCCTCAGGCGTTAAATACTAAAGTAATTATAAAAGAAAAACAAAAACACTGGCACTGAAGGTAACTACATTGTGTGCGGATGTTCTCATTGTGAGTGAGCAAAATGCAGCCACTTTAAGTGAAGTTAACCAGCAACTGAAGTAGGCTAACCCATCGCCCTATGCAGTACACTGCAGAAGGAAAATATGAATGACTCCTCAACAGACCAATGGATGAAGAGAAGTGGTTTACAACCTCTATAAGTAAGTATATTATGCATATAAATTTAGTAAAATCAGAACATCTTGACTAACAAAAGACCTAAAACAAGCAATGGTAAAGCCAGTAGGTCTGGCGTTGGCCGACTGACTTCTGGAAATTCTTGTTTTGTCATGGTTTTTGCAAATCTTTATTATTTGGAAATAGGCTGGACCCCATCAGTCTAAAAAGTAATTTGCTACAGACAAAAAGGTGTTTTTTTTTTCTCTAAACAACACACATTACTATAGTACTCCTTGAAGGGAACTATTTTGTGTGTGGATGTGTTACTTGTGAAAGGGTGGCATGCTGAAACTCGTACTGACGTCAACCAATGGCTGAAATGGGCTGATGCGTTGCACCATAATGCATGCTGGAGTGGGTGGAATAAAAATGTAAATGGCACTAAGCACAGAGTAATGGATGAGGTCTGGCTGAAACCCCTTATAAGTAACTATGTTATACACGTAGTTTTAGTAAAATCAAAAGGTCTTACTTAACAAAGAACTAAAAACGTCAATCAGTCTGGCATTGTCTGCAAGCCTCTGGCCTTTGAGAAAGAAAGAAGCAAAGAAAGAAATAGAAGGGAGGATGAACAAAAGGAGCGAATGAGAGAGAAAGATAGAGAAAGAAAGGAGCGAAAGATACATCGTAAAAACAGGCTAAATTAAAAGAGAACAATTTCAAATGAACACAATCTGGTATGCTGTAGGTAGTTAGAAAAGCTAAACACTCAAAAAGGAATTCACAACAGCAGATCGCCTCTAATGCACATTCCACCTTTATCAAATCCAATTCCCCTGCCAATGCTGTTGTAAATTCCTTTTTGAGTGTTGAAGATGGTGAGCGATGTTCTTTGTCTGAGATGCAGGGGGAGGTTGTTCCAGCTCTTTGTTGCGATGTAGGTAAAGGATCGTCCTTTGACCGTGGTTTTACGAATGCGAATGCTTGTGCCCAGTACCAGCTGGGCAGAGCGGAGGGATCTGGCGGGGGTGTGGAAGGAGACGTGGTGGTTCAGGTAGGCTGGTCCTGCGTTGCGTATGGCCTTGTACATGTGGGTGAGTAGCTTGAAGGTGATTTGTTTCTCGACCGGGAGCCAGTGGAGGGTCCTCAGGTGTTGGGAAATATGTTCTTGGCGTAGGAGGTCCAAGATGAGTCTGGCATTCTGGATGAGTTGTAGTTTTTTTATGTTACTAGTCGAGGTGCCGGCGTAAAGGGCGTTGCCATACTCGAGCTTGCTTGTGACTAAGGCATGGGTGACTGTCCTGTGGCAGTCTGCTGGGATCCATATGAAGATCTTCCGAAGTTTGCGGAGTGTGTGTCAGCAGGAGGAGGCGACTGAGTTTGCCTGGGGGGGGGTCATGGATAGGGAGGAGTCGAGGATGATGCCTAGGTTGCGGTGCAGAGGAGCGCTGAGGGATGTGGGCCACCAGGAGTCATCCCAAGCTGAGGTGGCGTTTCCGAAGATGATGAGCTCAGTCTTGCCGGATTTGAGCTTGAGGCAGCTTTCTCTCATCCAGGTGGCGATGGCGTCTATTCCTGAGTGGAAGTTCCTTTTGGCCGTGCCCGGGTCTTCGGTGCGGGAAATGATGACTTGTGTGTCATCGGCATATGACACGATGTTCATACCGTGGCTTCTGACGATGGCTGCGAGAGGAGCCATGTACACGTTGAACAGTGTGGGACTCAGTGAGGATCCTTGGGGGACTCCGCAGTTAACTCCTGTGGGTCTGGATGTGTATGGTGGGAGTCTGACCCTCTGAGTCCTCCCGGAGAGGAAGGAGTGGATCCATTCCAGGGCTCTTCCGCGGATTCCCATGTCATGGAGTCTGGTGCGTAGAGTGCTGTGGGAGACTGTGTTGAAAGCTGCTGAGAGGTCAAGGAGTATGAGCGCTGCGGTGTGGCCAAGGTCTAGGAGTAATCGTATGTCGTTGGTGGCTGACAGGAGGGCTGTCTCCTTGCTGTGGTTGCTGCGAAAACCGGACTGGGAGCTGTCCAGGGAGTTGTTGGCCTCGATGAAATTCAATAGTTGTGCGTTGATTACTCTCTCCAGTACTTTGGCGGGGTACGGTAGCAGCGAGATGGGCTGGAAATTCTTTAGTTCTGATGGGTCGGCTGAAAGTTTCTTCGGGAGAGGGTGTATTTTGGCATGTTGCCAGTCCTCTGGGACAGTGCCAGTGTTGATGGAGCAGTTCATTGTGTTTCGGAGCTCAGGGCGCTTGATGTGCTGGCTGTGTTGTATATGTGGTGTGGGCAGGGGTCTGTGGGGGCTCTGGAGTGCGTGCTGTTCATGATGCTGACTGTTTCCTCTGTGGTGAGTGTGGACCAGCTGTGGATGCTCTGGGTGGGTTCTTGGGGGTGGGTTGGTCGCAGGTTCCCGTGCCAGTATTTTCCGGGAGGAAGCTGTCATAGATATCCTGGATCTTGAGGTGGAAAAAGGTGGTGAGTTTGTCGCTGAGGTCCTATGATGGGGAGGGAGGGAGGGTGGTGGCTTGGGAGGGGTGGGGATTTGTGAACTCGTTGATGACTGAGAAGAGTTCCTTAGAGTTGTGGGTGCAGGAGTTGATGCGATCCCGGAGTGCGTCCTTCCTTGCGTTCTTGATGTTTCAGCGGTGGGCGGCAGTTGCGGCTCTGAAGGAGGGGAGGCTTCGCTGGTTTGGCTTTTCCTCCATTTTTTTCTCTAAACGTCTGCAGGTACGCTTTGATTCTTGCAGTTCGGTGGTCAACCAGCTGGCTTTCTTAGGTACGCGTTTGGCCATGTCAGCCGGATAGGGGCTAGAGTGTCAGCGCATTCGGTGATCCATGCGTTGAGATTGCGCGCTGCTGTGTTGGCATCATCGGAGGGAGTGATTTGGCGAGAGATGAGGTGAGTTGCTCATTGGTGATTTTGTTCCATTTCCTGTGGGGGAGATCCTGGGGGTGCAGCTGCTGGGTGCGGTGATTGTGAAGTGGATGCTGCGGTGGTCGGTCCAGTCTGGGGTGGAGATGGTCTCGATGGTGATCCGGTTGCTTGAGGTGAAGATGAGGTCCAGTGTGTGTCCTGCGATGTGTGTGGGTGTGCAGACCAGCTCTCTGAGGCCAAGAGTGGTGAGGTTGTTGAGTAGAGTGGTGGTGTTTGCGTCTGCGCAGTCCTTGAGGAGGAAATTCAGATTGCCGAGGAGGAGGTAATCGTCTGACGCCAGGGCCTGGGGGGGTAGCGATGTCTACAACGTCTATGAATGCTGGTAGGGGCCGGGTGGCCTGTACACCAGGGTGCCACAGATGGAGGAATTTAGTTTGGAGTGGTCCAGGAAGTGAAGGTGAACCATTGTTTTTCTGGGATGGCCTTGACACGTAGCGAGGACTTGTGTACGATGGCGAGTCCCAGTGTCCTCAGATGGCCAGCCCAGCAGAACGGCATTCTGTTTCATGTCTGTTTCTCCGCACAGCACAGAGTGACTGTAATTACTGGTCCTGAGGAATGCCCCATAACCTATACTTGGATCAAATGTAGGGCAGAAACATGTTGACCATCTATGGGAGACATTATTCCCAAACTTTTGTGATTTATATTGTTCGGGAGTGGTACGCTTTTAAGTTGAGTTATAAGCTCCCATTAGACCCCTTTTGTGTTGCGAAGAAGCAAATAAAGCCATTTCATATAGGAGTATATAGCACAGTTGATACAAATAAAGTCACTGAAGAGAAATGCATAATAGGTGGAAATACACCCTAAGCACCAAACTGAACATCTGCCAATCTCCCAACCAGGTCCAAACACCCAAGACGCTGCACACATGCAATGTCCAACTGAGCATGTACAGCCGACTGCAGGCCATAAAAATCCTGAATTGATGTTCTGTTACTAATCTAGGAAGGTTTCCCTTTTCCATCTGACAATATATGAAGTTATGACACTATAGATTCCCACCCTCGGAGGGGCTCAGGCACCAGCCATGGACTTTAGGATGGTATATTCTGCCCTGACCCATATGCCCACATCTAGCCCCGGCTTGGAGCAAGCACGTCTTCCATACTATGAAAATTCTAGGCACTGTATAATATTAAGACCAGATCTGTTAACCTACATAGTCGTCTTGTTCACATCTATCGTGGAAACAGGCCTAGTAGAACGCCAATAATGGGACATCAGAGTAAGCTGATAAGTCTTACCGCCGCCAGGGACCAAGTAAAACCAGCATTTACAATGCAACGGGTCTCGCTTGCTCATGTTAGAGCTGATCGCGTTGTAAACTCCTAACCCAACTTTTCACCTATCGGGCAAAAGTGCATTTATGTACGTAACCCGAAAAAGTGAAATTAAATATGTAAAGCGCTCGACTTCTGCCAAGCGAGATCGCGCTCGTAAATTCGAGAAAAAGAAGTCCACGAGCCCGATGGAAAACAGCGAGCCTCGCATGTTTTCTGTACTTGGTCGCTGCGCTCGAGGAGGGTTAGCCACCGGAAAAGGCATGACGTATTAGTGCCTTCGACTAATTAAAGCAAGCAGATTTTATTAGGCAAGCCCACAAACCAATAAAAAACACTGACGTGAAGTTGACAGGGCTCCGAGCCCTTTTCTAAATACTAAAGCGTCTCGCTGCGATACGCATGCGCGAGCGCATGCAACGCAGGCTCGACCCTAAAAATCCTGCAGCCCTGAACTTTAAGTTCAGCAGCAGGACACCATCAACGCTAATGCAAGCAAGGAATTTGGCCCTTATCCACTGGTTTCAGTGTAGAAAAAAAAAAACAAGAAAAGAAAACATACACTACGTGAGACAAACTACGCCTCTTGGCTCCGATATCACTGCACCTGCTGCACTGTTGAGAGCCACGCCCCTGCTCAGCAGCCGTCAGTCAGCGTCAGTCTCCCTGTAGCCTTGTTGGAGGGGCCAGTAACCATGACCTGCTATGTGTAGGGTACACTTTGGGGGCGCTTCCTGCCCACCAGAGCCTGGCTTCTGTTTTGGGGTGTTGCGGCTGTCTAATATAGCAGCGAGGCCAGGGGGAGGGGGCCCCCTTCCCACCCTTCCCATAGGCCCAGTTGCACGGAGGCACCTTTCGTCCTGTGGCCTGGCTGTGTCGCACTGGTGCAGGGCCCCAAGTTAGTGAGCTGAGTGCGGGGCTCTGGGACACCGCCCACACTGCCCATGCCTAGCGCCGGTCCTGCCTTCACCCAACCTTTTTCCTACTTCTTGTCGACCTTTTCTCTCCATTTTCTCCTCCGCCTTACTTCCTCTTCTCATCCTCCTTCCGTGGCTGCGCTCTGTGTCTCCCCGTTCCCTTACCTCCTGCTTTTGACATCCTCTGCGATCCCCTTCCTCCCCCCCCCCCCCCCCCCCAAACTGGTGTTCTCTCCCCTCCATTTTTCCTTCCTGGATCTTGTCTGTTCATCTTCACACCTCCACCCTGCGCCTCATCCTTCCTCGCCCCCACCTTCCCTTACTTTGTTCTGTCTCCATCTGTCTCTTCTTCTTCCCTCCGCATCTCCTTGTGATCGAACAGATGGAGGTTCTGATTTCGCACAACAAAGTTAGAATGATAGAAGCTCAGTGCTGCAGGATCCGGTGTTGCTTTCTAACCCCTTTGCAAGATTCTAATTATGCTAATCCCGGCTCACACCAAGATGCATTTTAGACTTTCAGCATCTTCAACTCATCCTTTGTCTACGCAAGCTTCTGCAGAATGGTTTATGCTTCACCTAAGCAGTACAACTGTGCGGTTTAAAGGTAGCCTTCAGGGAGTACGAAGGGTCAACTTGCCTTAGCAACCACCAGGTTTGATCTTGTGCCACAAACCCAGTTTAAAAAGAAACGCAGTCCTTTTCTTATCAGATCGAAGCAAGGCACCTCTTTTGGAAGCTTACAATGAAACAGGTAATGCATGTGAACAGTAAAGAATCTATAAGACCTATCCATACGTTTTAATTAAAAAAGAAAATGCACATTTTAGCAGCTAAATCCTAAAAAGACTTAAAAAAGGAAAGAGGGAGTCATAAAATGTATAATATTCATATCTTTCCCAAGCATTGTATCTTTCATAGAGTCACATGCTGAAATTACTCCCAGCCTTTTTCACGGTGGCATATTCCCGGATCTCCCTCTCTGGTGTTTACCCAACTTCGCGGAGGTTGGTTTGGCGGCCAATAAACTGCATTGGAAACCTGCTTCCATCACGTCTCTTGGGCAGTTGTTTGAATCAGGGGCTACTCTCAGACGAGCTCCATGAGGTGAACATGTTTCCATCGGGGCAGTTCCTGAAGCACTTGGTACTTGTAGGAGCGATGGACAGCTTTTAGGGTGACCCAAGGTATGCATGTTCTGCTGACGGGGGGCCACAAAAGACACAGGATCATAAACGTGTGTAAGGTGTATAAGGTGCTGGGGAGAAGGGCGGGATCAACTCCGATGGAGCCAGGACTTACAGATCGACCTGTCACATAAGGATTGGCCTAAGATCCTGGGTTGAATTCTCAAGGTTTCGAGAAACGCATGTCTGAAACTACTATAATTTAATTAGTTCATCATATGTATGTGACTCAAACGCAGCTCCATGGGAGGCTCAGAACTGCCTTACCTAAGTGCCCCAAGTGCAATTCTGACCACGCAGACTTTTATCACATGGTATGGCAATGCTCACCATTGCAGCCTTTCTGAGGTGAAATCTATGATTATTTCACACACTTAACGGGCAGATGCCACATTAACTACCCAACGACATGCTTGTTGGGCCTTAAGCCCCACTCCAAGGACATGTTCATCGATTTGGCCCTCACTAGCAAAATGAGTAATTGCAATGAATTGGAGGGTGGCTTCCACCCCTCCTTTGCTTGCCTGGAAGGTTGACCTTCGTGGCTGGGCAGCAGCTGAGGACGACGTGATGCAACCCTTGCGATACAGAGCCGTACAGGGCACACTTCACAGGGTGGGATCCAATACTGGCACTGAACCATACTCAGATTTTCAGCCGCTGTAGTCTGGAGCTTTGCCCATCACTCTCATCGCACTATGCGTGCACTCTGCCTATGGCAACCGCTAGCCATTGCACGGATATCTCCAATGGTGTCATTTATCGCTAATACTTCCTAGTACCCGCCCCTGGATTGGCTGCACGATCACCCTCACTATGTTGGTAAATCTCCCCATCTGTTATGTTGTAGGGTACTCCACTCCGCATGTGACACTATAGGTCACGTTATTTACCTGTGTTGAATCTGATATGGCCCTTATTTACCATATTTGGTATGTAAGTGGTTGACATGTGTATGAAGCCTTGCACACTGTGGCCTGTTACATGCTTTTTACTTTTTTTGTGTATGCAAAACTTACAATATAGAGCAATTAAAAAAAATACTCCCAGCCTGATGAAGGGGAATAATTCAAGTATGTCAATCTATGAAAGATACCATGGCTGGGGAAGTATATTGACAAGTAACTTTTCTCGTACATAAACCACACATAGGCACCCCAGCTCAATTTAGTCCAAACATTCATACACATTTCAAGCTCAACTTTAACTCATATTCCTGAAGACTTTTTAATGTAAGTGTTAGAAATTAACTTTATCTACAACTTATTAAAACTAAAGTTTAGCATAATAGCTAGTGAGGCCTGAAAGAGACACCTGAGTCCAACATAAATCTCTAGCCAGTCCTGAAGACATCATAAGTGGATGAAGAACACAGATGCGTCCATTGGGGATTTCATGTTCCGTGTTTATTTTCGGAGTAGTCTCTTGTATATAGGTTAAACAAATGATCCATTGGCACATTGGTAGATACACAGGAACGGTATCACAATAAGCAATCCTGTTCATGGAAGGCAATTAAGGCTTCAGCTTTGTGGAAGGGAAGGTGGGGGCGATTTCATAAATATTCAGTACTTGTGCATCCTGAAGAGCACTTTGAGATTCCTTGCAGATTGAGATTGAAGTATCAAGAGGTAGTAAATGTATCTGGACCTAGTGGCCAGCGCAGTGGATGCAGGTAAATGGGCTATTGCGGTTTTAGGTGAGTTTAACATGAATCACTGTAGTGCTCCCCAATTGCAATTGCCATTAGGCTGTCAGAAATAGGTGTTCTAAGTTTGGGGTTTGAGATGGAAAACTGCAAAGAAGAAGTGAGTGTCAAATCAAAAGCCAAACAAGAATATGGGAGCACTGGGAGAGGTAGTAGGGTCGGTGCAGACCGAGGATCACCGGGAAACAAAGCATGGTCACTTCGAGATACAAGAAGAGAACCAGCCTTCTGCTGATACCGTGACTAAGGTATCACTGCTGAAGGGTCACTAGTGTTTTTACAACAATGAGGTATTCAGCAGTGCAGACAGGTCTAGAAACATGAGGATAGGGGTGAAGTGGGTGTGACATGCAGCATCAAGGGGCTCCAAGAGGGTAGCTAAATGCTTTTTTATTAGTCTTTTTGTTTAGTAATGCTCCCTATTTCAAGCATTGTAATTATATATGCCAGATGTTATGGGGTAGGCAGAGGTGGATGCTGAATCAGAAACTTATGCTAGATCAGACTTTATAGAATACCTTGAAGTGAAATTATATTAAATACTTTACAGACATGTTTGTGAGTGCAACAAGTTTGGAAAATTCTGATCTGGTGTGAAACAAAGAATACAAACAAAGGATCCTTTTAGTTAACATATTCTATTTAGTTTTGTCAAATAAGTCCATCCTAATTAACACTCTAGCGCCTGCCTTGACTAAAACATTCCTTTCTGGGTACAGATAGCCATCCTAACTGGAAAGAGAATTATTCTGAGACTTTGGGTATCTACAGATAAGCCCCAAATAGATAATTGGATTGAGGAAATGGCTCAGCTGGCCTTACTGGAAAGAGTAAGCACTAGTGCGGAAGCCCTCTACCGTATGGCATCTAATCAAGGATTACTATAGTGTCTGCACCCTGTGTTAGTGATATTGTCAGTTGACAACTTGTATAGTGTGCAGTCTGCTGTTGTGATTGGCACTTGTATACTGCGGAGTATATCGTGCTCAGAATGATGTTTCTTGCGTCTACTGTTTGTCTTGGCAATGGTGTTGCATTATGTTACATGCATGTATTATTTCAGGTTGCTTGACAAAAACATTATTCTCCCTATCCTGTCATCTCTATAAATTCTACAAAGACTTTTTTCTTGGATAGCATTTGTTTTTAGCTTTCTCGGTGATGTTTTTTTTAATTAATTTGCACAATGGACCAGATGTACAAAGGTTTTTTGAATTTGCAAAAGGGCTACCATGCAGAATTGGGCCGTATGCGGCTGCAAAAAAGCTTATTTTGATGTACAAAAGGCAAATTGCAATTATTTTGATGTACAAAAGGCCAATTGCAATTCGGTAATTTGTTACCGAATCACAATTTGCATTTGGTGTTTGGAAAGGGCGTATTTAAGGCATTCCTTCCGAATACTTATTTGCAGTAATATGTGTTAAGGTTTTGCAACAATTCCGGCCTCAAAACATTCAAAAGGAGTGATAGTCCATTCTTAAATGGTCCCCGTGGACCCCCCTAACCTTTGAGAATGCAAGCAAAACATTGATATTTTTTTAAACAAATTGTATTGGTTTCACAAGAAATAACATAGAAAGAAAAATAAAGCAATACTATAGAATGCAATAACAAAAGCAAACACCTGCACACTGCCCCCCACATTCCAGCAGTATGATATAGAAAATATCCAGTCACCAGATCGCCTGGTCCATTCCCTCGGACCCCATCTTATCCCATAAACATAAGTATTTCATAATTATTGTACGGAGCACACAGGTTCCAACATGATGACCCTGTAATCTGCCCACGCCTGCCATATCTTCATGTGCCTTTGTGGACAGTCTGAGCCCTATACACTGCCACCTCCAAAAGCATATAGTGATCCATGCTACTTTTCCACAACACTAAGGATACAGGCTCTTGCTGTGTTTTGTTTTGCCAGAGTTCGACCCAGGAACAGTAAGGACAGCTTATATTGATTGCTTCCTAGTGTATCTGTGATGTGAAGGAGAGTGAGTTTCAGGTCCATCGAGATTGTCCAGCTCAAGACTTCACCCAAACAGGATGTCTTCCTGCATCAGAACCAATCTAATGTAGGATAGCCCCGTACTGTATGCAAAAATGTGCCAAACCCGCATCACAGTAAAGACAAGATGTGGAGGTGATCATCCCCATCCACCAAAACCGGTGACAGGTGAAATATACTCTGTGGAGATACTTAAGCTGGATCAGCCTAAGTCTGGCTGCAACAGGCCCAGCCTTATGCACAACAAAGCCTCTTTTCAATCCTCATTCTCCAGAGCCCCTGCATCAGCTACCCATGCCTGTCAGAGAGCCAGGATTGTGTACGTGTGATTGCAGATGAATGTCTGGTAAATTTTTGCAATTTTGACGCCCAGATCCCCCATGATAATTTCACCCTCCAAAGAATTGAATTCGGGAAGCTCAGACAAAGCAGCAATGTATAGGGAAATGCATGGCGGAGCTGAAAATAGTGATGAAACTGGTTACAATGGAGTTGATGTTCTGCCTGCAGGGCCCGAAAGGACTTAAGGACTCTCCGGCTCATGATGTCTTCCAGAGTGGAGATCCTGATCAGATCCCATCTCCCGAAACCCTCTAACGCAGCCACCTGCAGCATTATGTGGCCCTGCTGTAGCGGTGTCCCCTGTGTCAGCTTCCCCCACCACCCCAACCGTTTGAGTGAGTGCCACCTCTGAGTCAGTACTACTCTAGTTGCCAAGGGAAGACCACTGCAGTAGCCCCCACCATATAGGTATTAGAGGAGTATCCCCCATTGCCCATTCTTGGGACACACAGCTGGGATCACCTGCGGTAAGTAGATTGTAAACATTTACCAGCAGCGTTGTAAAGGGGTCCCGCCCTCCCAAAGGAAACTATTAAGAATGGAGTTTAAAGTATGAAACAATTTTCGTGAAATGGCATACAGGAAATTTTGCAGCTGGTACAAAAACCGTGGCAGGGACACCATTTTGAATATTGCAGGCCTACCAGTTAGGGGCAATGGCAAAGCCGACCAGAATCAAATGTGTTATGTGTCCTTGCCAGTGCGGCATTGGGGGACACAAAAACTCCCAGATATTTAAAACCACCAGAGGCCATCCGTAATCCCAAAGCCCAGCCAAGGCTCTGTGGGCAACCACCTACCGGAAACACAGTAGATTTGAATATGTTAAGGTAGAGACCTAAAGATTCACCAAAGATAAGTCTGATTTGTAGAATAGGAGGCCCGAGGGTGCAGGGTTGGTCAGAAAGAAGAGGACATCATCCGCCTATAGTGCTATTTAATCAGAGAGGACTACCCCCACTCAAAACTGGATCTGAGCATCCATCCTCACCAACACCACCAAGGGCTTCTTGGCCAGAGCGAGCAGTAGTGCAAAGAGAGGGTATCCCTGCCTCTTCCCCCCGCTGAATTGGGAATGAATCTGAGCTAGCTCTAGCCACCTGCTCCGTCGCTGTCAAGTTCATGTACAGTAGGCTAAGATAGGATTGAAATCTGGGACTGAAATGTATCGGCGAAGAAGCACAAACAGATCACCTGACCCATTGAGTTGAAAGCCTTATCAATATTGGCCAGAAGAACAACTGTGATCCTTTCCAGTTTGTTCGCCAGAGCATTATAGAGACGCTGAATATTGTGTTGGGTAGCACGATGAGGCAAACAGTGGGCTTAGTCAGGATGAACCAAGTCGGGAATTAATCGCATTAACCTGTTCGCCTTTGCTAGGATCTTCCCCTCCAAATTTAAGAGGACAATTGGGGATAGCAGGAATGCTCATCTACTGGCCGTCCAGGCTTCGGGAACACCACTGTCTCAGCGTGTTGCTAGTGAGGAGGAGGGACCGCACGATCTGCTGCAGACTGAATCACCCCCAATATGTGTTCCTGGAGCTTAGCCATGAAGGCCTTGAAGAACTCACACTGGAACCCATTAGGCCCCGGGGCCTTCCCAGGGCGTTTTCCTCCTGCCAGAGCTGATAAGTGCTCCTGCACACCATCTAATAAGTCCTGATGTGTAGAAGAGAGGGGAAAGTAGCATCACAAATTCCTCGATCTGGTCCTGGATCTAGACCTCCCATCAGGCGTATACATCTTTGAATTAGGCAACAAACTGCAGGCCACCTTCCAGGGATCAGTGAGCAAAGTGCCTATTGAATCTGGTACAGGAGGAATGGAGGGAGGATGACTAGGACCCTGACATACTCTATGGAGCATTTTTCTTGACATGTTTCCGCTTTGGTATATGCAGCTCTGAGCCACCTACCAAGACTGGCCTCTTCCAGTAGGATCTGTTGGTATTGTTGTAAGAAGCCCTGTTGTCTACGTGCCATTTGCCCATCATTCATATGACACCATACATCTAAGTCCGCCAACTAAGCCTCACGATCACTAGGTCTTGCGCCTGATGTCGCCTTTTCTCAGTAGAGAAGCTAATATCTTCACCCTGCAATGTGGGTTTCATAGCCTCCCAGAGCGTCGCCAGAGACGTCACTGGACCTATGTTAATTGCAAGGTATTCCTTTATGGAGTGCTCAATATAAAGTCGATAGTCTGAGTTTTGTAAGTGCCAGGGCAATAAGCGCGATTGGAATGCCGGGTGCTAACGGTCCACGTGGAGTCAGATGCTTACCGGGAAGTGATGAGCGTGCCCCCCATGTCAGGACATAGACATCTGAGACTCTATAAAGGAATGACATAAGGGAGGAGCGTATACAAAGAAAAACGTGAGGGATTCCCAATATAACATTTCAGTCACAGCCGTTTAACGCCCCTAGTGGTCTACCCACATCTTAACATGCTGAAATGGAATATGGTTCCTAATCAAAATACTGGTGCCTCTGGACCCCCTTGTGAACTCCAAATGATAAACCTGTGTGTAACCAATCCAGGCCTGACTTTGTTGCCTAATAAATGGGTCTCCTGAAGTAATAGGACATCCACCCCCACCCTCCTAGCATGTTTCAAAACTGCCCCTCTATTGACCTTGTCAAGCAAACTATTCACATTCCATGATACCACGTGAAGCTGATCCAGAGAGTCATCTACTGTAGGGCCACTCATAACACACTAGAGTGGAATTTTGAGCAGGTAAGGCTGGTGAAGGGCAGGTGCATAGTTGGTGTGCAACAAGTAAATAACAAAAATAGTACTAATAACAATGTGAATAATGTCAACAAATCTCAAACTCCCCCACCCCACATACTTTGAAAACAGGAAATATCTATAGCAGGGCAGACAGGCTCCAACGGGGAACCCTGCCAGGCCTGTCCCAATGGATCCCCAAACCCAACAGAGTCAATTAAGTAGGGAAGCAAATTTATCACTCTCATAGTCTAGCGGTCTCCAATCTCCAGGGCAACATTGGGGTTCACTGCAGATACAATAAGGATTTATGGTGTACACCACTATCATAGAGGGTGATGAGGCTGCCGTCCAAGTCTCCAAGAGCTCTCCACCATCCCACTGGGTGTTCCTCCACGAGGTGGTAGACCTGTTACGCTTCTTCGGGGTTTTGGCGGGTTAATTTCGCCTATCTCCTTGGAACAACTCGGAGTTCATAAGAAGGGGAGTTTCAAATGGATTTGCTCATCAATCCATTGAAAGACCTCATCGGTGTCGCAAAGAAGAGTGTCTACAAATGATATATGTCCTTTAAGGTAGCCGAATATAATAATAAGTATTGAATATTGAGGCTACGAAGTTGTTATTTCGTTGCAACGAAGGAGTGTCTTTGCTGCTGTACCATGCTGGTGTAATCAGGGAAGCTCGTGATGGTGTGAGATTGGAAGGTGATTTTGTCCTGTAGCCAGCATGTTTGAGAATAGAGTCTCTGTCTAGGTAATTTATGAACCTAGCGAAGACAGGAACGGGGTTGTACCCTGGGCAGAGGGCGCCGCACCACAGCCCTGTGGGCCTGCTCGATAATGAACCAGGAGGATGAGGCCTTTGAAGGCATTGATGAGCGGAGCAATTGGTCAACAAAGCGTACAATAGATGGGCCCTCACACCCTTTAGGGAAGCCCACAATTCACAGGTTATTACGCAGAGCCCTGCCCTCTGCATCCTCCACTCTCGCTGCCAGTTCCTTGGTCACAACAGTAAGTTTAGTCACCATCTGTTGTAGGGTGCCAACTGAATCTTCCGTCCCAGAGACCCTAGTTTCAGCCTCTGTAATCTGGTCAACGGCTTTCCTGAGTAAGTTAACGTCTGTGCCACTGCTCTGATTTTAGCATCCAACATGTCCTGTGAATGCGTGATGACTGCCAAGAGGGTAGCATTGTCTGAAACTAAACCATCCTGTCCACATGCCCCAGCAAGAGAAGATGATCCTACCGGATGTGCATATTTGTCCAGAGTACTCTGGCATCGGGAGTGGCCTTATCCTTAGCCATGATGGCAGGTATGACTGGGGAAGCAAATGCATAGGCTCCAGAGCTCACAGGACCGCAGCTCACCCGCCCGACCCCCATCACTGCCAAGCACGTGAGGTGACACAACCAGTCAGATCACTGGGGCCACCCCAGTTGTAGCAAGGCAATGCACTTCATGAAAGTCCGTAGAAATGGGTCGAAGAATCCTGTGGTGAAGCAGAAGGAACACACCTCCACAGACTGCATCAGCTCTAGTCTGGCTGCCTCTGCAATGGATACATCCTCCCCAGTGGGGCCTCCCCTAACAGGGTTGCCCACGGTATATTGGAAAGATTTGGTGAGCACGCCTGAGAGCAGACACAACAAGGGCCAAGGAGACGGGGCAAATGTCACAGCAGCAGTAGTTATTGGTGTAGGGTTCCCAGGCACTTCACAGGAGGCAGCCATGACACAATTCTCTTCGAGGCCCACAGCTTCTCAACCATTAAGGGCTGAGTGACTCTCCTGGATGGCTTTGAGGCCAGTGCAAAGGCCCAAACACGCCTTGATTGGCAAGTAAACCCATGCCTCATTGTGTAATTCAGCCCAGTAGATGTGTCCACCCCGTGTGGGGAAGTCTAAGATGCCCCCCATGGCCAAGAGAGGGGGAAGGGATGGGAAAGGAGAGCACAAGAGGGGGAGATGCCCCCTTGCCCTCCCCCCTTTTGCCAGTGTTTCTCGTAATTTTGCCCTTGACCTTTAATTGCAAGGGCCACGTTGCCACAGGCCAACTCTGTAGGCCTCAGATGAGGTCAGCGGAGTTCACCTCGCCTCCGTTCAAACCGGGGCCCACCTTCTCCTTACCATCGTGTCCTGTTTAGCCCACGGGAGCAGCTGCGGGGGCCAAATCAGAGCCAATGTGTGGTTCCCTCGGCATGTGTCACTGAGGCCGCACCTTGCCCTGGCTATGTGGCTGTTTGATGCTGTGCATGTCTGCTCTCGATGGAGCAGCCAAGGGTGTCTCTAGCAGCCAGGGTGGAGAGGTTGAAAGAAAACCAAGAGGGGAACAGTCCCGGAAGGTAACCCCCTGTGCCGCTCTCGGACCTCTCGAAGCAGGGTCCTCAATTTTGCAGACTGTGGAGTCCACCTCGGCCCAGAGCACGCAACTAAATCCACTCGGCTGCATTGCGGTCCATTCACCTTCGGTAGAGTAGCATGGAGACCGCCAGCGCTTGCCTCTCCATCTCAGCAGTTCACCCGGGCCCCTAGGAGCCAAGTCTGCAGCATATCTGTCCCGATGCAGCCAGTGATTCAGTCGGACTAAGGGTGACCACACAGAGCGGTGTTAAAGTGCCGCTGTGATATTCAGCATCCAAGCCGCACTACCCATGGAGAACTGCTTACTCTTAAAAATCATTTTCTTTTTTAAACACATACTGTTTCACTTTAAGGAAAACAGACGCATTAAAAAAAAAAAAAACGAAAACACAGCAATCACAGACATGCAGGTCTGCTGACCCCAGCAGGCTACTGTCCAAGTGTTGGCTGTAATTCCTATTGGGGCACAAATTGCGACCTACCTCATTAAAACTCACGATTTGCAACCCCTTGGGATCGTTAATTAAAAAAAATAAGATCTATACATTAGAAATAGCGATTTCATAATTGCGATTCAGGCTTAATCACAGTTAGTAAATAGCTGTTCATAATGTTAATAAATCTGCAGCTTCGTAGCTTCAGGAGCTGTGTTTGGGCGGGGCCTACAACCACCTCAAAAATGCGTTTTATGATAAATACTTGGGTACAAGTGCTTTCAGTTGGTTATGGTGCAATGTCTGTGGGATTTCTCCAGGAATTTTTACACACTCTCCCAAAAAAACACACTCACTCTTCCTTTCTCTGTTCAAGACTTCAAAAATGTTGGTTATTTCACAAAATAATGTGCTTTCTCTCACTTAGTACTTTTATTAATCTGCATACCCTCTCCCTGTCCGCTCCCCTTAAGCAACTCTTGTGCGCCCTGCTTGTCCTGTAATGTATTTTAATATTATGTGCCTGTGTGACTGTTGGTAAATCTGAATCTCTAACCCCTCCAAATCCAGCCTTACTGATCAGGTTGCGTCCCTGTACATCTGGCCCTTAGTAGTTGATGTTTATCAACGGGTGTTGTTTATTGTTCTTTATTTGCACTATCTGTTTCAAATAATTCATTAAAAACTCAGGAGAAGAGCTAGGGGCTTAATCAAATCCACTGCAGTAATACAATTCTGCATCTGCGGCGTTTGCTGCATAATTGTGGATTTGCTACCTTTGCCACATAATTTACCATCTCCTGCGTAATAACCTTGTTTCTAGCTCAAACGGTTCAAAAATTACTTTAAAAAGCGCCAAAGCGTGGTTCCACGCAATGTCAGACTTTCCGAAGGTCAACCAGTGACGTTCCAATGGCTGATTTGCTGTAATCAGCTGTTGATCACGTACTAAAGAGGTATAACTTTGCCCTGTAATAGATGTTGAAATGACGCGACTGCTAAAAAAACAAACAAAAAAAAAAAGAAAAGTGCCCTACCCCATGGGCGTAGGAAGTGTGGGGGATGCGGGGAATGTATCCCCCCCAGATTTTGGAGGGTGGGGGACATGAGGGACGAAGGTGGGGGGACAGGGGGACGGAGGTGGGGGGGACAAGGGGACAAAATAATCTCCCCTTTTACATCTATTATTCAGAGGGCCATTAGCGCACAAAAGCGCTACTTATAATAGCCCTGTACTGACCATCCTCCAATCTGATGGTAACAGAATGAAGGTGAGTCCGGAGGCCCCCTGCGCCCTCTGCCTTTTGTTTGTCCTGTTCACAGCTGTGGGCATTAAGGGTGCCCATAAGAACAAAGGGCACAAGAAGGAGAAGAGTTTTGGATAATTACTGTCTGCATCACCTGCTGCCGCCTTGAAGAGGAGCACTGCAGGACGCCTTCGAGAGGAGATGCAAGACAATGAGGAAGATCTAAAGAGGAAACAGAGTCCCACTCACCCTGATGCCTGCAGGCTAGAAAGGAGACTCTGTGAAACACAATATTTGTATTTGACTAAGATCACACCAGTTGGTGAAACAGCGAAGTCGAAATTGGGCCCAGATTTTACCTTTTCACACAACAATTTAGCTATTAGAAGGGTATATTTTTCTAAGATTTATGTTTAATGCTTTTTTATCTAGATAATGAAGGGCTTGATTATAGCGTGGCTAACAGGGAGCAGCCATATTTCATTTTGGGCCATTATGCCTAGCATTATTATTTATGTTGTTGTTATTGTTGCATACTTCAACATATTGAAGTATATAATCTTTTCTCTATCTTTTCTTCACTGTACTCTGAAACAATCTACCCTATGCCACTGCACCCTACACCAGTTTTCTCCACTCTGTGCTACTCTACACCACTGCAATCTATGCTGTACCACTCCACTCCACGCCACTGCAATCTATGCTGTACCACTCCACTCTACATCACTCTACTCTACATCACTCTACTCTGTAGCACTCTGCACTACGCCACTGCAATCTATGCTATTCTACTCTAACCATTGTACACTACACCCCTGCACTCTGCCAGTGCACTCTTCACCACTTTACTCAAAACCAATGCACTCTATGCCACTGCACTCTATGCCAATCTACTCTGCACCACAGCACTCTATTCCACTGCTTTCAATGCCTCTGTACTCTGTGCCACAGCACTCTAGGCGACTGCACTCTATGCCACTCTACAATACACCACTGTACTCTGCGACCCTCTAATCTGCAACATTGCACTCTGCCACTGAACTCCACGCCACTCTACTCTGCACCACTGCATTCAATGCCACTGTACTCTGTCCCACTGCACTCTTTTCTGCACCACGGCACTCTAATCTAATCTACTCTACTGTACACCACTCCACAGTAGGCACTTCATTGTACTTTGAAATCATCTTCTCTATGCCACTGCAAACTACGCAACTCCACTCTATGCTATGCCAGTCTAATCTACCCTGCACCACTCCAATGTACCCTGCGCCACTCCAGTCTGATCTGCACCGCTCTATGCTACTGCACTCTACATCACTATGCTCCACTCTGCAACAATCTACTCTTCACCACTATACTGTACTCTGCCGCAATCTACTCTATGCAGCTCTATTCTACTCTGCACCACTGTACTCTAAGCCACTCTTCTCTACTCTGCATCACTCTACATCACTGCACTTTACACCAATGCATTCTATGCCACTCTACTCTACACCACTGCCCTTTGACACTCTACTCTGCAACACTGCACTCTGCCACTGAACTATACTCCTCTCTACTCTGCACCACGGCACTCTACTCTGCACCGCTCAGCTATATGCCACTCTACTGCACTCTACACCAACGTACTATATGCCACTCCACTCTATGCCACTCTACTCTGCATCACTGCACTCTACACCAGTCTACTCTACCTTGCACCACTCCACTCTACCATGCACCGCATCACTCTATGACACATCACTCTGAACCACTGCAATCTATGTTGTGCCACTCCACTCTGCTCCCCTCTACTCTTCACCACTCTACGCTACTGCACTGTACGCTAAACCAGTGCAGTCTTCGTCAATCCACTCTACACCACTTTACTCAAAACCAATGCACTCTATACCACCACACTCTACACCAATCTACTTTGCACCACTGTACTCTATGACACTTCACTCTAGACCACCCAACTCCACTCTGACACTTCACTCTGACATTACACTCCATGATACTGGACTCTGACACTCTATTCCATTAAACTCTTAACACTTTCTCCACTCTGTAACTCCATACACAACTCACTATACGCCACTCCATTCCACTTTACTCCACTCTATGCCACTCCACCCCACTCTATGCCATTTCAATCTACGATACTCTACTCAACGCCACTGCACAACCCTCTATGCCACTCCACTATACAACAATGTACTATGCTCAACAACACTCTACCCAACTTTCTCTATGCTAGTTCACGTTACTTTACTTCACTCTACTCCAGTTCACTCTTATTTATGCCTTTGCACTCTACAACACTCTGCCACTCCACTTTGACACTCTATTACACTGTGACACTACTCCACTTTACTACTACTTTATGGCATTGGCGCTTGATTAGAGATTCAGATCTCCATTGATTGCCTTGTCACTCATATGAAACGTGAGTCACATTTATCTTCGCCGTTTTGGTTACAAGCACTCTGTAACCCTTTTAACTCAAGCTGAACGAAGGCGTAGGATGATCCTGATACTTGTCTAGGGGATTGAAATATCATCGGCCAAAGTACCTTGACTTGAATTTGTGATATTGTACACAAGTTGGCATAAGCATAGGTACTATGAGCTAATGACTTCTTGATTCACTATTTGAGTCATTCATGTAAAAGTCGGTTTATAAAAGCTTGTAAATCATTATTGTAGATGCTAACCTTGTAGGAAAGTAGCCTCTTTCTAGCTTGGTTACCCCCCACATTTGGCTTGTTTGCCAGTGTGTTTGAGTGTGTCTACTGGGATCCAGCTAATCAGGACCCCAGTAGTTATGCTCTCTCCCTTAAATTATAGTTGTTGCATATTGGTAACCCAGTATTTCACCCAAGATTGGCATACTGGTGCCCCCTTATAAGTCCCTATTATAGGGTACTTCAGTACCCAGAGCATTGGGGTTCCAGGAGATCCATATGGGCTGCAGCATTTCTTTTGCCACCCATACGGAGCCCATGCAAAGGCTTCTGCAGGACTGCCATTGCAGCCTGCGTGAAAAGGTGCATGCACCCGTTCACTGCCAGTTACACTGCACCAGGTCACTTATAAGTCACCCCTATAGCAGGCCCTCCAGCCCTGAGGGCAGGGTGAAGAGTACCTGTGTGTGAGGGCACCCCTGCACTAGCAGAGGTTCCCCCACGACCTCCAGGACCATTTCCCCAGATTTCAGGAGTGTGGGGATGCCATTTTACATGTGTAATGGAAATAGGTCACTCCCTATTCCCAGCTACATAATGGTAACTCCGAACATAGGTATGTTTGGTATCAAACATGTTGGAATCATACCCCAAGGCTTTTGCAATCATTGGTTGTATGATTTCATGAACTCTGGGGGCTCCTTAGAGGACCCCCAGTACTGCCATTCCAGCCTTCTGAGGTTTTCCAGGCAGCCCCAGCTGCTGCCACCTCTCAGACAGGTTTCTGCCCTCCTGTTGCTTGAGAAGCTCAAGCCCAGGAAGGCAGAACAAAGGATTTCCTTTGGGGGAGGGGTGTTACACCCTCTCCCTTTGGAAATAGGTTTGGAAGGGGTAGCTTCCTTCCCCAGGCCACTGGAAATGCTTTGAAGGGCAAATTTGGTGCCCTCCTTACATAATCCAGTCTACACCGGTTCAGGTACCCCCAGTCCCTGCTCTGGCACGAAACTGGACAAAGGAAGGGGAGTGACCACTCCCCTGTCCATCACCACCCCAGGTGTGGTGCTCAGAGCTCCTCCAGAGGGTCCCTGGGTTTTGCCATCTTGGATTCCAAGTTGGCAGTGAACTCTGGGAGCATCTGAGTGGCCAGTGCCAGCAGGTGGTATCAGATCCGTCCCCTGATAGGTGCTTACCTGTTTAGCTGACTAATCCCCCTTTCAGGGCTATTTAGGGTCTCTCCTTTGGGAGGTTCTTCAAATTCAGATTGCAAGACTCCAGCAGGAATCCTCTGCATCCTTTACTTCACCTTCTCACCGAAGAAACTGCATCTGGACCCACCAGGAACTCCACAAACTGCAACAACGAAGCAAAGACGACTTCTGCAACATTGTATCTTCAGCTCCTGCCAGCAACTGCAGCTGTTTCCCGGTTGTGCATCCTCAGAGGACAGCCTGTCTTCAGTCTGCACCAGAAGAATGAACGAATCTCCCTTGGAGTGAAGGAATCACTCCCCTGCTTCAGCAGGCACCTCTCTGCAACGATGACTATCTGCATGGGTCCCGTCTCCTGACGAATTGCATGGATCCTGCATCATGGGTGGTAGACTGAAGTGGTCCCGATGCTCCTGACGTCCTACTGTCCAACTTTGGTGGAGGTAAGAGCTTGCCTTCTCACGCAAGACAGTACCCGTGCACCACTTGTTTTTCAGTTGCCAAGGCGTGTGGCATCTTTCTATGAAATTCTTTGTGCACAACGTAGCTCCGGCCCCCAGCACTCCTTCCTGAGATGCACAGCTTCCTGAGTGGTTCTCTGGCGGCGTTGGATCCTTTTTTTTGTGCTGCGTGGGCCTCCTTTTGCAACTCCTTTGTCCCCGTGCTGGGGAACTCCTGTGTGCGCTGGCTGGTATTCTGTGGGCTCTCTGAGTTGCTGAGAGTCCCCTCTGAGTCCTCCTCCTGGGTAGAGTCCACCAGGTCCCTCCTGGTCCCGGGCAGTGCCATTTTCCACTAACCATGAGCTTTGCCTGTGCCAAGGCTTGTTGGTGGAATCCAGCGATGCAAACCAGACTGCAATCATCCATCCGGTGTGGGATATCATCTGCACCAACCACGAACCCGCATCCATCTTCTTGGGTGCAGCAGGGGCTCCTGTCCTCCCTGGACTCTTCTGTGCATCTTGGACTTAGTCCCATTCTTCCACAGGTCTATAGGTCCAGGAATCCACCCTTTTGTGTCTTGAAGTATCTTCTGGTTATTGCATTATCGTCTTTCTCGTGTTCTTGTGTGTTCAAGGAAAGTTACTGTGATTTACTCCTGCTGTCCTGGGCTCTGAGGTGGGTTCTGTTACTTACCTTTGGTGTTTTCTAATACTCCTAGCGCCCCTCTACACACCACACTTGCATAGGTGGGAAACCGACATTCGCATTCAACTTTCTTAGTACATAGTTTGTGTTTCCCCTAGGCCCATTTCTAACCATTGTGATTTTCACTAATTGCACTGTTTTCTAACTGTTTTTATTGCTATTGCTGCATACTAGTGTATATAATTGGTGTATTACTTACCTCCTAAGGGAGTATAGTCTCTATAGTATTTTTGGCATTTGTGTCACTAAAATAAAGTACCTTTATTTTTGTAACACTGAGTATTTTCTTTCATGTGTGTGAGTACTGTGTGACTACAGTGGTATTGCATGAGCTTTGCATGTCTCCTAGATAAGCCTTGGCTACAGCCACCCCTATAGAGCCTGGCGTCTAGACACTGACTACATTTCACTAATAAGGGATAACCAGACGTGGTGTAAGTACCATAGGTACCCACTACAAACCAGGCCAGCCTCCTCCAAACCACTGTACTATATAGGTTACTTTTTAAATTTTTCTTCTAATTGGTGACATTGGGTCATCCAGATAACTTGTGTAATGCCCAAATACCAGTCTTTCTCGATTTCCCCTGTTGATGTTTTCCCACTACATTTGATCTTTTATATTTTGATTGAATAAATGCACAAAACATTCCATTTGCATACTACTTTAATATCATTGTTTATGGGAGTGGTGTTGCATTTTTTCAAGGGACCCCTGTTCCTTTAAAGTTAAGTTTACTGCTCCATTCTAGGACACTCTACTTACTCCATGATACTATGCCACACCAGTCGATGACACATCATTCTCCATTATGCCATTAACTTTGAGCCATGCTGAATAGTAGTTTCACTAGTGTACAGCATGGCTAAAACACATTGGCAAAGGCAATAGAACTTGCATAGGCGAGACCTATTGGCTTTGCCAATGCTTGTTTATAAGGTATGAACTTTAAGGTGACTTGCAATATCCTTATGTACACAGGGGGTATTTTACCCCATATAATACATGGTCACGCCACCAACTTTCCCACAAACCACTTAAAACCTTAGTGCATAGCTTCTGTCATTCCAAGCTATTAAAGTAGAGCAGAAGAAAGAAAAGCAGCATTCCATTTTTTGCTTTAAACAGCTTTATTAATTATGCTCTGTGACCTGTTCTACCTTTTACCTTGGCTGCTAGCTCTGGCAGAAGGCATTGTGACGTCAGAGCTCGACTGTAATAACCTTGTAATAGTCCTTTTCTGATGTCTTTTCTTTATAATCAGTGAATGTCTTTTCTTTACACGCTGTGACTCGGTGCATCACAAACAGCCGTTTCTAAAGAAATTAGTGACTGCAGTTTATACAGAGATTAGAGAATCCATGTTTATATTGCCTGTAACTCCAAGAGGGTCTTCAGTTGAAATGCTCCTAGTTATGACTGATGTGGATTTGAGCTGCCCAAGATCACACACAGGAGTAAAAGTGTTATTAGAACTATGGTTTCCGAGCACAGTTTACAACTATTGTACCTAATCGCTTTTGATCTCTCCAGTGCGGTTCCAATTGGCATGAGGCGAACGGCATGATGGGTATGGGGCGCGAAGGGTATGTTCTTCCTTTTTACCCTCCTACCTTGATTTTCTTGGTGCCTGAAGATGCAAGGTTAATCAACATGATATTTTCACATTTGAGCTAATTACTTTGTGAATATAAATAACAACAAAAGATACTTTCAGACTGTGAAAACATGCCTTCCTTTCTCCCTATTTCACTTCCAATATATATGATTGTGTATATTTATCGGAGCCTGCAGTTCGTAAACAACGAGCGATTTGTATAGGGTTGATTGAAAGTCCCCAAGGCTGTCCCTGTCCCCCCCAGAACTTTATTGTCTCCTACACCCCTGCCCTACCCCCTTCCCCCCCAAACAGTTTATCAGACTACGCAGAAATTGGAAATATAAGCAAAACATTTTTGAGAAAGCTGAGAAATCTACTCTTAAACTGAGATCTAGAGGCTAACCAAAATTCTTGTTACCTGGGCTTTTAAATTATTCTCCCTGCGGAGCGCTTTACACCAAGACCAAAAGTTAAAACTAATAAACGACTCCTCTGTGTCTTGACTTTCACCTTACACAGCAACGAGGTGGTTAAAACATCAATAGATACTAGCATATTGCCTCCATGTGCACTGAATATGATGATGTACATCATCAAAGAAAGTCCTGATGCTGGTCAGCTTGAACAAAAGATAAGAAAGCATCAGTGAAGCAGATCCCTCATTTTGTACATATGTGCACGGGTCATGACATGCATCACTCCTGTGCTATTATTTATTTTATTTTATTTTTTAATTTATCGATCCTAGTTGGATGTAAATTAAGTAGCTTGAAAGCCCTTTTATTGAGAAAGAGGAAGGGCTCGCAACAGCTGTCTGCCTGGCCCTACCAAACAACAGGTAAAATTTAAAATTAAAAAAAGGACTGTGGACTGGTCTGTGGAATGGAGGAGTGGGTTGGTGAAGCTGAAGAGGAAGGGGAAGCATACGAGGGAGGGACCGATATAGAGGTATGGGAGATGCACACAAGGAGATAACATGGAAGTGATGGGAGAAGCACATGGGCGAGAGAGCAGCATAGGGGGGCGGGAGTGGGAAAGAAACACACAGACAAGCAACAGCACCATGGTGCATTAGGGGAGAGACATGTTGTAGTGCTTTCCTCTTAGCTAGTTTCTAAGCACTAACATAACACACTACAAATGCACTTGTGAGGTCAAAGAAGACTTTTATTGTTGTTAATTCTTCCCCAACCACAATTTTTATGTATGACGAATTAGTAGCTTTCAAGCCCGCGTTAATCAAACAAAATATATCAGTTTGCAATATACACAGCAGGTTATATTTATAAGATATTGAATGCAAAGCAAAACAAATACTTCACCGTGTGGGAAACTATTTACAGCTTCATCTTTCTAAGGTCTGCAAGCTGATGACCCCTGTCAGCCGCGAGAAAGAGATTCATCTACCCACACGGGATTGCTGGCAGCTGGCGCCAAGCTCCAGCACGAGGTCCGGCAGATTCGAATCTGAATCTCTGCAGCCTGTGTCATTCGTTACAAAGGTGTGCCCCCTCCTCTCAGACCTGGGAAACTGAGCAAGCCTTTTGGAGACTGGCCAGGTCTCCAAGACTACTCCTGTTCCCAAGCTCAAGCGAAGAAAACAACACCCATGTACTCTCTCTTATCATGTCTAGTCTACTGTGAGAAAAACATCTTGGTTCTCTGGTGCAAAAACACAGCTTGGAAAAATACAGCTTGGATTCTCAACTGCAAGATCTAACTCCACGTTAAAGGCAATAGGCAGCTAACCTAAGTATCAAATGCAATGTCATGTTAAAGGCAATAGGCAGCTAACCTAAATATCAAATGCAATGTCTAGTGTCATGTCAAAGCCAATAGGCATCTAAGCTGAATACAAAATGCAATGTCTTATATCATGTCAAAGCCCATAGGCAGCTGAGCTGAATATAAAATGCAATGTATAATATCATGTCAAAGCCAATAGGCAGCTGAGCTGAATACAAAATGCAATATATAATATCATGTCAAAGCCAATAGGCAGCTGAGCTGAATACAAAATGCAATGTCTAATATCATGTCAAAGCCAATAGGCAGAATATCTAATAGCATGTCAAAGTCAATAGGCAGCTAAACTGAATACATCATGTCAAAGCCAATAGGAATGCAATGTCAAAGCCAATAGGCGGCTAGACTGGACACAGCATGTCAAAGCCAATAGGCAGAATACAGAATGTAATGGCTAATGCAATGTCAAAGCCCATAGGCGGCTCAACTGAATACAGAAAGTAATGGCTAATGCCATGTCAAAGCCAATAGGCAGAATACAGAATGTAATGACTAATGCAATGTCAAAGCCCATAGGCGGCTAAACTGAACAAAACATACCATGTGCTACTGGTGAACATTGAGCAACTAATATGCGCAGTGGTGAAACACAAAGTCATTGGTCAAAACAAAATTTAACAAATGGCAGTACATTCCGCCCTTTGACCAATGAATTTTTGTTTCACATATCTCTTGTTTCAAACAAAAACAAAAAACAAAAAACATCAGCACAAAAAAAAAAACATTATCAGCAAGTCAGATTTGAATGATCAAAGCAATCCCTGTAAAGCAATAGAAGTGGATTAACACATTGATTTCATAACCTTTCACATCAGATACATCTACATAGAAAAGACTGGGCAATTTTTATACTCTGAGTGAGTCTCTAATTCAACAGTGTTAGCAATTTGATGTGGCATGAGTTCTACTCATGTAAAGGGGCACGGTCCACCTGAAAGGTTTGCTGGAAGATAAGCAAAAGTCAGAGTTCCATACGAGAGGGAAAAAAAAAAAAAATCACAGCTTAGTTCCAGTGGAAGAATGCAATCAAACAAGTTGAACTTGAACTGAAGGCGCAGTTTGCGCAAAATGGATCCATGGTGCTGGCACTTTACTCAGCCAGGTTCAGGTTGGGGATTCGGTCCCTTCCCCGACCCCACACGCACACACCGGAAGGGGGACCACACAGCACACTCAGGGACAGTGGCGAAACGTGGTAGGATCTGCAAAAGAAACAAGTATGACTTTTCTTGCAAATAACATTTTTCATTTAAACTGCACCCTTCCTCTTTCTTTCCCTGTATTATAATCAGCAGGACGTTTTTGAGGCCCTTTGTTATATTTTCTGCAGGTTCTGGAGGGTCACTTGGGGCTTCAGCCCACACATCAGCACTGAGGTTTTTATCTGCTGCACCACAGCTTCCCTTTTCTTGCACTGTCAGAAGGGCTGGGGCAGACTCATTCTTTACCAAACCTCCATTCACTGCATTTTTGTCAAGTTGGGCCATTCTGTCTCCAATTTGTATGAATAAATCAGATTCTTTTCTAGGTATCAGCATAATTTCGATTTTTCCTTGGTAATCTGCAGCAATCACTCTCCCTAAAACCTGATCAATTTGCCATTTCTGTCCTGGTAACTTTCCTCTCCCCAACTGCTCTGTGACTGCTTGCATGACAAATTGCTTTTGTGCGTGCTGCACAGTTTTTATCAAATCTAGGGGAATGTGCATCTCTCTCATCTCTGTCCACCTGTAAGTGGCTTTTTCTCTCAGCTGTTCACATTTCTGGGGCACCCACTTAGCCATCCCCACTAAGGCAGAATTCTGGGTGTACACTTCTCTCTCTGAATTTTTCTCATTAACATCTGCAAGGTAATTGAACCAGTTAGGTGCTAAAACATTAGCAATGAACCAAAAATCAGCATAAAAATGACACATCTCACGTAGCTCTTTCTTTAAAATCTGACACACATTATACAACGCTGTTCCTTCTACTGTGCCAGAAAGCAACATTTCAGTCAATGAATCATTAGTAAAACAAACATGCTTTTTATCTTCAGTGGACACGAATTCAAATGGTGCACTCAACTTCATTGGGGACTCTTTTATCTGTGGTACTCTAGCCCTGTCTTGCAAGTACCAGATCCATTGTATGATTCTAGCTAGGGGCACTATTTTCTTTCCTTGTTCATGATTTACGTGTACATAAGTATTTCCTTCTTGCACTGCGCAGAAACCTAAAGTCTGCATTATTTCATTTGCCAAATCACAAGCGCGCAACTGCATATAATTTTTCACAGTGACCATATACAAAAGTGTTAGGATTTCTCTCAAATGAGGGCTATTCTTTTTCCAAAAATCAAACAAGCTAATGAAACTCGGGGTGTCTTGCTCTAAAATCCTTCGTTTTACTTGTGCATTTTGCAACGGTAACTCGTAAATCACATTCTGGTCTCTCTCGTCCGTGTTATCAGTTAAGGAATGCATTTTGTCTGCCAAAAACCCTGGCTCACACGAAAACTCAGTGCAGCTCGGAGCTGTCTTAACCCCCTCATTACTGGAATGGGACAAGAAAGATTCTTCTAAAACAGCCTTTTTATAACTTTCAGTCGGGCTAATTTGCTCACGTAAATTCCTATTTTCTTGTTCCAACTTCCTACATTTCTCCTGCATTTCTCTGTAAGCAGATAAAGGTATCCAGACCTTTCTGTCATCATTACTTCCAAAAGACACTTTTTCTACATATGTACAACAGAAATTATTTCTCAAAACACTATCAGGCATTTTAGCTACACATGCATTTTCAAAAATGGTCTGCTGTGCTTCTGTAATTCTCCAAACAGAAAACAATTCACAGTTTTTCTTAGCACCATCGGGCAGTTTACCAACACATGCATTCTCAGACATGGTCTGCCGTGCTACTGTGATTCTCCAAAAAAAAAAAAACAATTTCTGTAATTCTCCAAACAACAAAAACAATTACACTTTTAAAGTGTGCACTTAGAAATCTACCAACTCGTCAACACCCTCTTAATCACCTCTTAATGACCGACCCCACGCCTTCTGGTACCAATTGTAGTGCTTTCCTCTTAGCTAGTTTCTAAGCACTAACATAACACACTAGAAATGCACTTGTGAGGTCAAAGAAGACTTTTATTGTTGTTAATTCTTCCCCAACCACAATTTTTATGTATGACGAATTAGTAGCTTTCAAGCCCGCGTTAATCAAACAAAATATATCAGTTTGCAATATACACAGCAGGTTATATTTATAAGATATTGAATGCAAAGCAAAACAAATACTTCACCGTGTGGGAAACTATTTACAGCTTCATCTTTCTAAGGTCTGCAAGCTGATGACCCCTGTCAGCCGCGAGAAAGAGATTCATCTACCCACACGGGATTGCTGGCAGCTGGCGCCAAGCTCCAGCACGAGGTCCGGCAGATTCGAATCTGAATCTCTGCAGCCTGTGTCATTCGTTACAAAGGTGTGCCCCCTCCTCTCAGACCTGGGAAACTGAGCAAGCCTTTTGGAGACTGGCCAGGTCTCCAAGACTACTCCTGTTCCCAAGCTCAAGCGAAGAAAACAACACCCATGTACTCTCTCTTATCATGTCTAGTCTACTGTGAGAAAAACATCTTGGTTCTCTGGTGCAAAAACACAGCTTGGAAAAATACAGCTTGGATTCTCAACTGCAAGATCTAACTCCATGTTAAAGGCAATAGGCAGCTAACCTAAGTATCAAATGCAATGTCATGTTAAAGGCAATAGGCAGCTAACCTAAATATCAAATGCAATGTCTAGTGTCATGTCAAAGCCAATAGGCATCTAAGCTGAATACAAAATGCAATGTCTTATATCATGTCAAAGCCCATAGGCAGCTGAGCTGAATATAAAATGCAATGTATAATATCATGTCAAAGCCAATAGGCAGCTGAGCTGAATACAAAATGCAATATATAATATCATGTCAAAGCCAATAGGCAGCTGAGCTGAATACAAAATGCAATGTCTAATATCATGTCAAAGCCAATAGGCAGAATATCTAATAGCATGTCAAAGTCAATAGGCAGCTAAACTGAATACATCATGTCAAAGCCAATAGGAATGCAATGTCAAAGCCAATAGGCGGCTAGACTGGATACAGCATGTCAAAGCCAATAGGCAGAATACAGAATGTAATGGCTAATGCAATGTCAAAGCCCATAGGCGGCTCAACTGAATACAGAAAGTAATGGCTAATGCCATGTCAAAGCCAATAGGCAGAATACAGAATGTAATGACTAATGCAATGTCAAAGCCCATAGGCGGCTAAACTGAACAAAACATACCATGTGCTACTGGTGAACATTGAGCAACTAATATGCGCAGTGGTGAAACACAAAGTCATTGGTCAAAACAAAATTTAACAAATGGCAGTACACATGTGCATGCGCTATCATGGAATACTAAAGCAAAAAGAAAACAAATCCCTAAAAGTGAGCAATTGAAAGATACAAGTAAAGAAGTTATGCTCCAGTTGAGGGACATACACAAGACTGACCAGGGAAGCCATCAAATAAGGTAACTAGCAAATGACAGTAAGTGACAATGAAGCCAACCAATTGTAAGCAATGGGCGGGCTTTAAGCCCACTGTAAGTTCTTGGTAAGCAGACAATAGGTCTTTTGCATCCAGACAGTGTGCGATGTGCGATAGGCTTGACCTAAAAAGCAATGTTTGCCTTCAAACAAGCTATAACATAAAAGACTATCTGTCTACAGTGGCAGCATTTTCTTTATCCAGGCACTCAACTTTGTCTTTTACCAGCATGTGCAGTGGGTCCATCCTAGTGATTAGGCTAGAAGAAATTCCAGCTTCCACAAGCCAACTAACCTCTAAAGACAATGGGTAAATAGGCTCCCTGGCCCAGGGGCTCATTGCTCGGAAGTCTGCATTCGAGATCTAGTGGAAGTTAACATAAGACTTTGCAGACACCTCAGGCAGACCCTCAAGAAAATAGGCTTTAGCATTGGATTAGTGGAACTATTTCCAGACCAGAATACCAGTTTTTAGCAAATCTTAAATGGTCATTCATGGTCTGTGTTACAAATTTGCCTTTTCTGCATGGTCACCCCAGATTTTTCATCTTTTTCTGGATGCTATTGTTACTGGCTTTAGGACTCTGCACTTTCCTGCTGCTAAAAAGTAATATAGTGTCAGTGCGCCCACTCTAAAATGTATGCTGCACATTGGTACATTGGAATTTCCCACTTCGCCTATTTAACTTCTGTGTAAGTGCATGGTAAATAGTGCCTTAAGTGCATCTAAAGCATGGAAAGTAAAATGTATGTGGCCTAGCTATATGACAAAATATACCTCTGCCAGGAGCCCCAATGTACTGTGGCTGGGCTGCAGTTTAAATGCACTGCAGTGACACATGGCAGTGAAAAATATCTTGGCTGTTTGCTTTGTAGGTATAGCCTAATTTTAAATATTTATAAGTCCCCTCCCCTTTGCTAAAATTGTGCCTCGTAACCCCTCATGGCAGAGTGCTAATATACAAAAATAGTGCACACCACACATTTGGATTATTGTGCCCTCACTGTGAAATAAAACCCAAAAGCTATTTCACTCTGTAGGCATGGCCTGAACTTTTTCTAATAAGCCTATTGGGAATGCGATCTTTGTTCCACTTCTTCTTAAGAAAGAACTAGAAAAAGGCTTCCAAGTTATTTGCTGCTTTCATTTTAAAATCTGACTCAATGGTTTAATCTTTCCTTCGCCTGTCTGAGTCAGAACAGACTGAAAACTGGTACTGCCACCTATCATATCTCTGGAGGTGGGTGGGGTTGTGAAGAACTCTGGCTCAGAAGACAATGACTTGCCTCTGGGCCTAGGAGAGGCCAATGGGTGTTAACTGCTGACCACTTAGCAGGGATTAGCTGTCTGTGAGTGGAAAGAACAAACAGTATAACAACGGGGAGCTTTAGCACTACCTATTTTGACTTGAAGATGCGAGACAGGGGTTCTTCTGTTCATCCGCAGGATCCCACTTAATTTAGACTATAACCACAGCAGGAGGGAAAACCATGTCTGACCCTGGAGGGGAAGGGAGTGGCGAAGAAGCTAGACATGCCTGCTGGATTGCTGCTGAATATCACTATCTTTGATGAGGGACTCCTGGGTAATTTTACAATAAGCAAGGAGAAAATTGTGGAAAAGGAGAGTGGAGACTTCAAGAAAAATGTTGGGATTGGGAGATAACATTTCTCCATTCACTGGCTAGTGCATTTGATCATTCTGGTACCTCCCACATTACCTTCACCGAACATTCCTGAACCTTTGAAGACTCCATCTGAAGAAGGTGATCCTGCAGAAAGATGAATCCTGACTTCTGGCTTCTGCTGGATGAAGAGAGTTTATAGAAGGACTCGAGGACCCCTGAATTCTGCTGGCTCCCAAGGACTGGAGCTGCTCTTGAAGGATCAAGTGGTTGGCCTCCTGTTAACATGTTTCAGCGACACAAAAAGCAGAAGGGCTCCAAACTCCAAGAAGGCCCAGCACTAAAGAGGACAAGGCCCTACTGGGAGACCTGGCTGTAGAGAGACCTGATGCCCAGACGCCTGCCCTAATGAGCTAGAGACTGTAGGACTGACTAGAAAAAGCTTTCCCAACAGTTGGCGACTAGGTCAGTGGGTAAAACCTGCAACCAGGACAACGTGGTTGCTGTATCTGATTTTTGATCTATGGCGGTTGGCCTAAAATTGTGCCTAGGTTCTGGTCCACTGTGAGCTGTTGCTTTTCCACAGTGATAGACACTTTTGAATCTTAAATCTTAAAAAATCCACATCTCTGGTTCCCATTCACTTAGTTTGATAAGCTTGATTTTTTTTTTTTGCTCATTAAACGTTTCCTTGTTTTTCTAAATTGGTTTGGAAATGTGATTGTGTAGTGGTCTGTAAGTTCTAACTTGTAATGCATTACTATGTCAGCCTTTAAGGAACACCACTCTGCTTCTTTGGTCTTGGAGCACTCCTTCACGGTCCAGGTAAACATCAGCTTTGAGCCAGGCGTAGCTGGTGACAGAATGTAGAGTCCAAGGAGTTGTTGCAACTGGAAAGGCAAAGTGCACAGAGCGATCTTCTTAGTTATTCCTTGCAGCGAAAGGGACCTATATGGACGATTTAATGTATTCCCTTCCTTTGCATCTCCTCTAAATAGCTCAATATGTGGATAATTTCCCAGTCATTCCATAGGTAACAATAATCTGACCCACTAGAAAGACATGATTCCACCGTTTTTCCATACAAGATTGTCTCACTTGTCTTTTTTCAAACAAAAAATAATCTTCTAGCTGTGATGTACACTGGGTGCGTTGCTCCCCTTAAAGTTAACATGTTTCAGTTGTTGATTTTTCTATATCAGGTTTTTAAAGAGCTGACAAATTTGCCTACATAGTGTTAACATCCCTAATTGATGGACATGGGGAAATATTTTATGTCTGTTGCAGAAAACAAAAATCTTAATTAAATGTAATTCAGGGGTGGATGGAAGAATTATGTCTTTGCTACGAATATGTTTAGTTTATTCACACAAATTTATGTTTACTTCTTAGATGCCGTTCTCAAACCTATCAAACCTGTAGTTATTTGAAGCAAGTACAAGGATTTTAGAAGAATCCCAAACATGTTGCATTAGTTCATGATTTACAACTTAATTGAATCTTAGACCATTACATAAAAATAAACCTTTTATGCACTGTATGAAACTGGATGTTCAATGGCATATGTGGCTGTAGATACACATGTGCTCCCTACTCCTGCCATCTAGTATTGGGCCCGGAGTTGTGCAAGTGTTCCGAGTCATAAGATTGAGTGACTCCTCCTCTAGGTAATATTGCGCATGGGCATCAACTCCTTTGCTAGATTGTTTTCTCTCCGATGTCGGGTTTGGAAGTGTGTGCTTCTGCCCCACCTATCGACTCTCTTCGGTTGGCTCTTCCAATCTTTTCTTTCTTATTTTGACTGTATTGTTATCATTCGCTATTCTCCCATGTTAACGCTCTCGTTGGTTCGGGCACCGACCCACCTCCCTTCAGGGCGCCAGCGGGCGCTTCAGGCATACCTTCTACCTGGCTATTGCACTGATGGGAACAGTTCCCTGATGGAATGGACTCCATTTCGATTCAGTACTCGGTGTCACGCCAAATTCCCACACACCGTCCAGCACCTTGTGTGCAGCCTCTGTCTCTCTCCTGATCATTGCGAGGCTCACTGTGCTGCCTGCAAGTCATTCTGCTAAAAAAAGATCCTATTGAGCACTGTAACGACCACTCACAGAGAAAGACAGTACATCCCCATGCTCCCTGGCATGCATCGCCATCCTGAAGATATCTTTGAGCCTGTCTGTTCCCAGGTAGTCATCCAGAGGGTGGACAAAAAGTACAAAGTGGCCCCCTCTGACCTGCTTTACATCAGGGCATATGTACCACTGCATCATGGCATGGCAGCATGTGAACGGGCTAATAGTCAGGCCACTGGGGACTCTCCTTCCCCAGAGAAGGAGGGTAAACTAATCAATGCTGCCAGGAAGAGAGTAGCCCAGGCCGCAATCCACTGGTGAATAGTCAACTCTCAAGCCCTTTTGGCCCAGTAGGACCGGGCTCATTGGGATGAGATAGAGGAGCTCTTACAGTTCTTTCCAAGGATCATCGCCAAAGGGGCCAACAGATTGTTTCAGAGGGTCAGACTAAATCCAACAACTCCATCATGCGCCCTTGACGTCGCAGACACAGCATAAACATTAGCGTCCTTTTAAGATGGCATGCTTGGTTGCGTTGGTCAGATTTTAAACCTGAGGTCCAGCCAGCAGTCCTCAACATGCCCTTTGACATAGAGCACCTATTTGTGCTGCGGTTAGACACCACATTAGAGAAGCTTAAAAATGACACAGACACTGCCAAGGCCATGGGTGCCCTTTCAACCACTACACAAGGGGGTTCCTTTCGCCGCCCTGGGTTCAGATGGGTCATATAAGTCATCCACCTCAGAGCCGTCTAACTCACATCCTAGACAGCCTCAGTCCACCTACCCCAGTGCTTCTACTGAGGCTCCTACAGGGGGTCTACCAGAAAAGGGAAAGGAAAAACCATCATTACATGCAGATCCTCCTCCACTGCCAAGCAGTGACTGCATACACCTTCCTCCCGGTCATCCAACACATGTTTGAAGAAGACTTCAACAATTCTACTTCACCTGGGACACCATCACCACAGACTAATGGGTCTTTGCCATTATCCGACATGGTTATTGTCTGGAGCTCATTACCACTCCTCCCAATACTCCCCCTCACATTCACAGGTTATCTCAGGACCACTTGACCCTTCTCAAAGAGAGGGGCCATAGAGCCTGTTCCGCCACAATATCAAGGTTCAAGGGTATGTTCCCTATATTTCCTCCTGCCCAAAAGGACGGCTTTCTCAGACCCATACTGGACCTCAGGCCTCTAAACAAATATATACTTTCAGAACACTTCCATATGGTCACCCTTCAGGATGTCATCCCTGTTCTACAGCAAGACGACTTTATGACAGCTCTAGATCTAAAGGATGCTTATTTTCACATGCCAATTCACCTTGCACATCAAAGGATTTAAGATCAGTCATTGCAGGCAAGCATTACCAATTCAGGGTCCTTCCCTTCGGAGTCACTACCGCTCCCAGGGCATTCACAAAGTGCCTGGCAGTAGTTGCAGTACATCTAAGAAGGTAGAATGTTCACGACTTTCCCTACCTTGACGACTGGCTCATCAGAGCAAGCATGTTACAACAGTGCCAACACTATACTCAGTTGACAATGGAGCTTCACAGTCTGCACTTCACTCTCAACATTCCCAAATCTCACCTCTAGCCCCTGCAGGTTCAACCTTATTTAGGGGCCCATTCTGAATGTGGAGTTAGGGTTGGCATATCCCAATCCAGCTTGTGTCCAGAATTTCCATACCCTCCCCCCTCAGTTTCAAGAAAACCATTCCTGCACAACCAGGACCATTATGTGTCTGTTGGGCTTGATTGATTCTTGCCTCATCATAGTTCCCCATGCCAGGCTTCACATGGGTACCCTACAGCAATGTCTGTCTCATCAGTGGTCTCAGTCACAGAGTCACCTGGAAGATTTAGTGTTGTTAGACCGCCAGACTCAGTGTTTCTGCAATGGTGGAACACAAACAACCTTTTGAAAGAGCGGCCTTTTCTAGACCCTGTGCCTCAAGTTACACTGACCACAGATGCATCGCAAATGGGGTGGGGTGCTCTCCTTCAAGACCTGACAGTGCAGGGCCTCTGGGATGCCACTCACCAGTCCCTACACATCAATTACCTGGTGCTTCAGGTGGTATTCCTTGCACTGAAAGCTTTCCTTCCTCACCTGTCTCCCAAAGTTGTCTTAGTCTGCACGGACAACATGACAGCCTTGTACTATTTACAGAAATGGGAGGGGGGGAGGGCACAGCTGCTCAACTCTCTCAAACCATATGGGAGTGGGCCCTTCACCACCTCTTACACCTGTTGGCAGAGAGTATCTGCCCGAAACGGACCACAACTTTGCAGACCTGCTCAGCAGGATGCAGCAACAAGTCTACGAGTGGGAACTCCATCCACAAGTCCTTCGTTCATATTTCAAAAGGTGGGGGGACTCCCCACATAGACCTTTTCACCACAGAAGAAAAGGCAAAATGACCATACTTCGCCTCCAGGTATCCAACCCCTCTATCCAAGGGCAATGCTACATGAATGAGTTGGTCAGGGATATTTTCCTATGCTTTTCCACCTCCCTCTCATTCCCTTTCTGGTTTGGAGGATCAGTCAAACACCCCTCACCATGATCCTTGTGGCTTCTACTCGGGCACGCCAGCCTTGGTTCAGCACACTCCTGGATCTTTCAGTAGTCCCACACAAGAAGGTCACCAACAGATCTGACCTTCTCACTCAAAATCAAAGACAAATTAGGCATCCAGACCCCAAGTCACCTTGCGATATAGCTCCTGAGGTCATAGAGTTTGACTACATAGGCTTGCCTATAGAGTGTATGAACATTCTCAAAGAAGCCCATAGACCTACTACTAGAGCCTGTTATACTGCAAAATGGAAATGTTTTGTATCCTTCTAGCAACCCAAACACATTGACCCTGTGAAAGCTGCAGTACAAGAAATTGTCTCTCCTTTGCTCTACTTACAGAAAGTAAAACTAGCCTACGCTTCTATTTGCCTAAAACCCTCAGCAATAGCTGCATATATACAGAACCAACAACATATTTCCTTGTTTAGAATCTGGGTCATTAAGGCTTTCATGAAAAGTCTTAAACGTGTAATTCCACCTAGGGTACACCCATGCACCATTGTGGAATCTTAACATTGTGCTCACCAGACTCATGGGTTTCCCCTGTGAGCCACTCCATTCATGTCCACTTCAATTCCTCTTGTGGAATGTGGCTTACTTTGTCGCCATAACATTACTCAAGCATGTTGGCGAGCTCCAGGCACTAACCTTGGATTAGCCTTTCTTCCAAATTCATAAGGATAAAGTAGTCATTCACACTAACCCTAATCTTCTACCTAAAGTGATTTCTAATTTTCACCTTAACCAATCCATTGAACTACCAGTCTTCTTCCTGCAACCTGACTCTGTTGCGGAAAGGGCCCTTCACATGCTAGATGTTAAAAGGGCACTCATGTTCTACATTGACAGAACTAAAGCCTTTAGGGAAACTATCCAACTCTTTGTAGCATTTTCTCCACCTCATAAAGGGAACCCAATACCCAAATCAGGTATAGCCAGATGGATAATCAAATGCATACAGACTTGCTATGCCAAGGCCAATAAACCTTTGTCTGTTTCTCCCAGAGCTCATTCTACTAAAAAGAAGGGGGCTACTATTGCTTTTCTAGGTAACATTCCTATAACTGACATTTGCAAGTCAGGTACTTGGTCTAAACTACACACATTCACAAAACACTATTGTGGATGTTATAGCACGCCAACAAGCTAATGTAGGTCAGGCAGTGCTGGGTACACTTTTCCAGTCAACTGCAGCTCCTACAGGCTAGTCACCACTTTATGGTGGGACAGCTTTACAGTCTATGCGGAGCATGTGTATCCACAGCGACACATGCCATCGAACAGATTACCCTGTAAGCATCTATTTGTGGCATGAAGTACTGTAGATTCACATGCTCCCTCCTTCCTCCCTAGACGCCTGTGGCCATTGCAGTTACTTCACCTTTGGATACATTTGTATATATGTATTTATACATTGCATGGACATCTTTTTCCCTACACTTTCCTTCGGTGCACTCCTTTCTCACCTGCCTGCAGGGAAACAATCTAACAAAGGAGTTGATGCCCTTGTGCAATATCACCTAGAGGAGGAGTCACTCGGAAAACTTCTTCAGTCGGAGAAAAACAACTTGCACCAATTCGGACCTAACAATAGATGGCAGGGTATGCAGTGAATGTGAATCTACAGCACTACAGGTCATTAACAGATGCTTACAAGGTAAGTAACCTAATCATATTGGTTGAAGGGGATGAGAACCCACTTAATAATAATCACAATGCTTGTCAGGGTGAACCACAAAAGTCACTAAATAAACCTGTGCTTAACCCTCTGGTTGCTTGGCACAAAAGCAGTCAGGCTTAACTTATTTACAATGTGTAAAGTATTTATGAAGTGCTCAAACAGTAATAAAGTGAAACCCCAACACAAGACAAAATCCCAACCCTATTTAGAAAACATAATTATTAATAAATAAAAAAAACTCAAAATGGCAAAGATCCAATCAGAAAACAGGAGTTACGAGTTTTTAATGTTTGAAGTGCCAGCTGTGGGTATCAGATCTGGCCAAACCGGAACAGGACAAGGTTCGTCCTGCTGGAACTTTTACCTTCTGACTTCCATGTAAGGATAGTGCGGTGCAACTCTGCAGGCTCTGCATTGGATCCAGTGAGTCTGGCTCTGTAGGGCTCTGAGCCATACATTGCTGGATCTGGTGGAAACTTTAAAGAGGAGCTGTGTGATGCAGCTTTGCGTCGCTCTACCTTGGATGTGATGAGGTTTTCAGTTGGGAGCTGCCCGTCTCTGCGTCACTCCATGCCAGATCCAAGGAAACCTTCAACTTGGGAGTGTGGAGTGCTGTGTAGCTCCAGCCAAGGGTCAATGACCTGGGGATGACAGTTTGGGGGGAGGGGGGTCAGGACTCACTCCCACAGAGGCTAGCAGAGGTGCCCAGGTCAAGTCTAGTTGATCATGGTCAACTGCTAAGCAGGAAAAACCTCAGGAAGTTGTTGGATCCCTATAGTTCACACAGGAGATCAGCCAACTGACCCTTGGAGTCACTTCTGGGGTCCTTTGTTCAAGTCAAGTAGAACCAGTCTTCCTTCAGGCTTCAGACAGAAGGGTAGTCCTTCTGAGTCTTCTTAGGTTCAGAAGTATTCTGATTTCAGGTGGGGGAATGCCACTTGTATACGCAGTGCCATCCTGTGGGTAGGGGACACCCCTTTGTCCAACTCTAAAACTGGTCCCAACCAGTTCTTCCCTTTCCCTTGATTTTTTTAAATTTCTACTCCAGTGAGTCCTTAATCATTTTTCTAGCTATTGTTCAGTCCCAAAGTGAAGTTATTCATTACTAGGTGTTATAATGTAACCCAGTGCTTTTATAGGGAGAGCCAGCCTTGCCACAGTGAAAAGAATTACTTTTGAGGGTTTTCTCTGTCAGGACTTGTAAAACGTAAGTGAACATGTCCTACTTTTTTAAATACCCTGGCCTGTAGGCATTTAGGGTTTACCAGTGGTGTGACTTACAGGTATTAACACGCATTGGCAAAGCCTGTTGCCTGTGCAAGATCTGTTGGCTTTGCCAATGTTTTTAGCCATGTTGCAAGTGGCTGAAAATAAAGATAAAAAGCTTTATGATACAGCCAGGTTTGCCTGCATTGTACCATTTTTTTTAACTTGTGGTTGCTTGTTTAGTAGTAAAATATGGTCATAATTATGTTCAGTGAGTTTCCTTGACATTTTGGCAACTGTGCCACTGTATCCGCTAGACCATTCAAATCATTGGTTTCCTAGACCTTTTGGCCCCTGTGCCATTGCACCTCCTGCACTATTAAAATCATGGCACTAGTGCCTGAAAGGTAACTGCACTTGTGACTGCTTGTTTAGTAGTAAAATATAGTAATAATTGATGTTCAGTAGGTCACCTAGACCGTTTGGCCCCTGTCCCCCTTTACCTATTGCACCATTCAAATCATGAACCTAGTGCCTGCAAGGTAACTGCACTTGACTGCTTGTTTAGTAGTAAAGTATAGAAACAATTGATGTTCAGTGGGTTTTCTACACGTTTTGGCCAGTGTGCCACTGCACCTGCTGCACCATTCAAATCATGACCCTAGTGCCTGCAAGGTAGCTGTGAAGAATGACTGGCCTTGTTCGGTCCGAATAGTCGGAGACTGAATTAAATTAAATGTTGAAAAGGTTGGAGCCCTTTTACATTTAACGAGCTGTAAATCAAGCTGTTGGAAAGGTGGGAGTCCTTCACATTTGATGATACTTTTAAAAAAATGAATAACAAATATTGGTTACCAGTGAAATAGTTTATGCTGTATTGCGATGGGCGTCAGTAGTTTTACTTTAACTCACTGAGGACATCAGCATGGGCCACAAGTCAACCGAATGTGCCATCAATAAACTTGCAACAAATATTTCCCACAAGCAAAACGTGTGTGCCAGTTATGAAGCTGCCCACTGCATAAAGTTATCTTTCTGCATTCTGACAAAGATAAGGGTAGCAATACTACGACCACATTGCTGCCCTTGCAACTTGGAGCGAGTAAACCTGGAGCTCCCAGTCCTGCTTTACCTTCAGGGCCTGAGGCGTGAGAAAAGGCTGGTTAGATAAGGGCAGCGGTGGGCAGTGCCAGCTATGTAGGCCGGTTGGAGAGGCACCATTGGGCAGTGAGTGGTAATGGGTGCAAATAACGGGGACGGGGTAGTCCTGTTGGTAGGTAGAGATAAGAGCACGCAGGGGAGATCTGTGAACGGTCATAGCGAGTGAAAGGGATAGTTACTTAGAGCGAGTCATAGCAGTGCAATGGTGAGACTGGAAGACCGTAGGGACACCAAAATGTGGGTTTAACGATGGGTACATGAAGTTATTGGTACTTGTCTTGTATTTGAAAATTGTATCTTATAAAATTGGTATGCATTTTCCAATGAAAACAAGTTACCTGTCTGTGACAGCTTACTTGTGATGATGTGCACAGTGACAGGGTTTTTTTTGTTTTGTAGCACTTTTTTGCATAAATGATTGGGCACATTACCTGTAGCATCACTACAGACATGTTTTGTCAGATGTAAATATCCGACCTCAGAAGTAGCATAGCAGACATAGAGGTACCTTAGCAACAAGAGGAGGAGGGTACGCTTCAGCAACGAAATAAAAACAAGTGCCCTCGGAAAACAGCACCTGAGGTTTGACCTTGGTCTTTGAATGCCCAGCAGATGTGTTGAGATAGGAATAAGATGTACATGTCTGTTCATTACAGAAAACGAGTTTGTGGAAGAATACTGTGAACACTGCTTTCGCATGGGGAGATATGTACTTCGGCATGGGGAGTCTAAAGCAAATAAAGCCAGCAAATTTGAAGCAAGAAAACATGAGTTATAAACCACAAAGCCAATGGCAAATGATGGGAAGAATGCATTCTCAGGTCAGCTTTCTAAATCTCCTCAAGATGTCTTTTGCATAACAGACAGCTACACTGTCTGGTAGGCTGTGACCTAAGAAGGAAGGTTTAGGCCTGACAAAAGACTTATTTTATCAGGTCGAAATTTCAGTTTAAAACTGCCCTACATGGGACAGTGGCAGGCCTGAGATACGTTTTTCAGTGATACCTTAGCGGATGGCCCAATAAGTGCTGCAGCCCACTTGTAACATTTAATTTACAGGCCATGGGTACATATAGTACCACATACTAGTGACATAAAAGTAATTTAAATGTGCCAATTAGGTATATGCCAATTTTAATATGTATAAAAACGACAAGGCAGAAGCATTGTTTCATGCAGTAGTAGGATTAGATTGCACTGAGTCCTAATGTCAACAAAAATGGACTCAGCACAACTAAGTTAGTGAATGCTAAACACATGGTGGAATACCACTCAAAAGGTGGTCATATCCAGCATGCACTGTACGTATAAAGGAGCAATGTTCACAATACCTCCTTCTTTAATAATTTTCTGAAAACTCTGTTGCTATTGACCCCTGTTTAGAGGGGTTTGTGAGCTAAGGGCAGACTAGGAATTTAGTCCTGATTTATATTCATGTAGTTGTTGAGGGGTTCTAGATTTCTTACTGCTAGGGCGGACTGTGGAGGTTAGTGTCTGGCTTTAGGGCCGGCTGCAGTATAATTGAAAACGTACTGCAAGGTATTTTTGAAAAGATAGAAAGAGGTGGAGTTGATGATTGGGGAAAGATTAATCTGGATTTGACATTGTTATATAGAATGGAGTTGTGTATTTGCAACAAATAATGTGGACATAGTGCAATGGGGACTCGGCTTGCAAATTCATAGGACTGAAAATGGTTAGCTGAGCAGGTATCGATGAGCCAAGAGAGAGGGAGGGGGTGAGGTTGAGAGGGTTTCCATGGGTCTGTGTATTGACGAGTGGTAGGCGTTAGAGAGTGACCCTAAGAGCCAAATGAAGAATGTGCTTTTTTTGTTATTACGCAGGTGGAGATAGAGGTCTCCAAGAATGCTGCAGATGTTAGAGAAAGTAGGGAGTTTGGAACAGCACACTAAGAACAGCCCCTGGGCCTCAGGGATATGGTATCATACCTTTATCCGTAATATGATCAACTATAGTTATTTAAGTGTTTTCCAAGTATAGTGTGGGAGAGGCTGAGGACTCTTTGCAGTAGTGATCGCTCTCCTAAAGTGGCGGCTGTCCCAGTGCTCTTCACAAGTGCTGGGGGTGCATGGGTGAGAGTGCACGTTTGGTGTGGAGAGCATCAGATGTAACGATATGTTTAGAAACAATCCATGTTTTTGTGATCGCTGTAGATTGCAGAAAAGGACCGTGCCAGTCAAGATGATCCTTTTATAGATATATTGTTTCAAATGAAACTGGTATTTAAAAGTCAAAACGAGATGAGAGGGGTGCTAAGTCGGGTATCTTCATAGGCTCGTGTTTGCTGTATGTTTTGCCCATCTTGATAGGCTCGTGTTTGCTGTATGTCACATCCATCTTCATAGGCTCAAGTTTGCTGTATGTTTCGACCATCTTCAAGGCTCGTATTTGCTGTATGTTTCGGCCATCTTCATTGGCTCATGTCTGTTGTATATTCAGCCTATGACTGGAGATGAGATATCAAGACACTCAATCCTAGGCTCCCCCATGAGGGGAGATTACTGGATGGCCACATAGGGAAAAAATAGTCTTGCTCACATATTGCACCCCTATGAGGAACACACAGGGCTTACCCGACTGCAGGGATGCTGGTAGCAATACGTGGGGGAGATGGACAAAGAAGACTGGCAGGCAGTGCTCGGGCGCCCTCTAGCAGTTGCGATAAAGACAAGTTATTCTCTAATCCAATTTAAAATAGTACACAGGCAGTGCTTAATTTTTGCTTGTTGTTTCTGGTGCTGAGCACCGGTAATTATTATGGGTGAGCGCAAAGCGCTCCGTCCATAAAGTAATCTCTCTTTGGGCTTCAACCCACGCCCAGGTCACGTCAGTCTCTTTCATTGGTTCCTGGGCTTGCTCTTTAAAATCTGCTTGCTTTCATTTGTGAAAGGCATGCATACATCATGCCTTTTCCGGTGTTTAGGCTGCCTACACAGCACCGGTAAACTACTAGAAACATACGAGGCTCGATGTTTTGAGCCTGGTTTCTGGACTACTTTATCTGTTCATTTTCCCCGCAGTGCGATCGTGCTGGGGTTTACATAGTGCGATCGCGCTCTGTTTTTTTGTTTTCAATTTCAGCGCGATCTTGCTGCATTTTACATAGCGCGATTGTGCTGTTTTTTTTTTCTTTTAATTTGTGTGGCAAAAAAAGTTAGGTTAAGAGTTTACAATGCAAATAGCTCCAACTCGAGCAGATGCGAGCCCCGTTGCATTGAAAATGCTTGTTTTTCAGGGCTGGCGCTTATTCTTCTGCCTCAAGCATTTACTGCGAGCAAAAGACACATATGGGAAAGATGGAGGATGACAAAAACGAAAAAGCATCACAATGGGAGAAAGCAGAAAGCTGCAAGAGTGAGCTGAAGGGGCAGGGAGTGGCTTTAAATGAATTAAAGGGGTCTGAGATGGCTTCAGGATTACGCTGCCTCAGTATTCCTTGCTCGTAAATATAATCGCAGCAGCCACGCGTTTAAGAATAGAGCTCTGGGCACTGGCACGTTTTTATTTACAAATTAAGCACTGTACACAGGACATACTACACAAGGGTCCTACTCCATAAAATTGGGAGAGCGGAGCATGCACAGTGCTTGTGTGGTTGTGGCCTGGAGAACACACTAATAAACACCTTGTGGACCTGTACTAAATTACTAAATTGTGTCCCCCAACAAAACAAAAAAAAAAATCACTGAACCTTAAGGCTAGTAGCAGCATTTGCACGGGCACCACATGGCTTTAAAGATGGCCTCCTATATCCAGATAAGACTGATGAAGGGTTTTCAAGATCAATTCTTTTGACCATCTGGAGAAAGGCTGTGGTATTGGTTTCGTGAAATTTTCCAAGACTAGAAAAACAGTTTGTAGGCGAACTGGAGTCCCAAGCATTTCGGGTCCAAAAAGCATGACGGATCCATCGATAGAGTTCAGTCTTACATAGGACAAGTTGGATATTCATGGTACCTGGTAAGTGTATGCACTCAGTGATCAATTAGCGTGAACGGACTTGCAATAGGTAGGTTGGAAAAATGTATGGAATCTAAAAAGTCATAATGCCCCTATTCATTCTGTTTGTGTCTCCCCCACCTTGTTAATAGCTAATGTTTCATGCCCTAACCCAAAACTCTTCCTCTATAGAGTAGAAAACAAAGGAATCGGTGAACTTTATCATCGAAATCTCAGCTGCCCTTCCCTGCATGATATGAAGTGGAGAGTAAAGAAAATAGATACTTTCCTCTGCTCACATCTGTCTGTTGATGTAGGACTCATGTCCTGATTCTTCTTTGTGTCACTGTGAACCTCTTTGGTCCTTAAATGGATGCTGCATCACCAGTGCAGTTGGTATTATACTAGGATGCATCCTTCAGGACTTGCCAAACACCTAGAGTGTCTGCGGAGGAAATTCATAGACTATATAGTCTTTCCCACCCTCAAAGACTCGAAAGGTCTTGTACTCCTAACTATCAATACATTGTTAGGATTGGGGTCCTTTCTGTATCAATGTGTTTTAAAATACCAAAATAGCTGGATAATAACATCCCAGGTTGTGCTTTTAATTGTATAAATAATCATATACTCCTAACTCAGTCAGCTGTCCTGCATGATTTAGTCCATTAGAGCATACTTCCAATGACACAGACTATAGTGCATCTGTCCCTCATTCTTACGTACTTTGGGCCTCAACCCCCCCCTTGTTTCCTGCCCTATATTTATTCTACTCGCAGTGAATGATAACCTGTTAGTGTCTCTTGGTGCGTTTAAAACAAAATGTCCAAACTCGCTGTGAGCGCGGATCAGCAACAGCGTTAGACAGGGAGCCTGGCTGATGCACACACCGGCAATCAAATAAGTTTTCCAGAGCTGGCTAAGTCCCAGCCCTGACCTCGGGAGTCTGGCATGCCTGGGCGCCTCCCTATTAGAAACGCACTGCAGCGTCACCGATAAAGGGAGCCCCGGGCAGTTGAGGCTTACTCCCTGCATTGGCCGGAGTTATCAGCCTACCAAGATATCAGCTCAGCCTTTCCCATCTCGTCCTAGGGTGGGATATTTGTAGGATGAAGTCAGTTTCCTCACTGGCCCCACTCCAGTCTGTGAAGAGATGGAGAGGTGACAAGGCAAGAGACTGAAAGCTGAAGTCTGTAGGGCACGGTTCTGTCCTGCACAGGCCTTGGCTTTCAGTTTCCTGCTCCCCAGCCTGTACCTGCCCTGAGGCTCCACGCAGCAGCAGCTGCAAAGTTGATGTGCCCTACTGAGGCAGCTGATGCTAAATAAAAAGTTGTATGTGTGGGTGAGTTTGTACTGTGTGTGTGCTGTGAGAGTTAAGGAGTGTGTGAGTGGGACAGTGTGCAAGCACAGAGTTTGCGACTGTGAGACTGAGTGACAGCTTGTGAGCAAGCCCGTGTGAGCATGTAGGTGGGTCAGTGGAATAGGTATGTGAGTGAGACCGCATGTGAGCGCGTGGGAGAGAGGGTGTGACAGTGCGAGCCGGTGTCTGATTGACTGTGTGAGGCAGTGTGAATGGTACGGTATGGGCATGTGAGCGAAACACGGTGTGGGTGGGTTGTTTTTTTCTCATATGCTAGAGTGAATAGGGCAAATGAGTGAAAAAGAGTGACAGTGAGTGGGAATAATTGGGACTGAGTGAGAAAGAATGGAAGTTAACTTGAGTGAGAACGAGTGAGTGTGAGGGAATGTAAGAGTGTAAGTAAACGTGTGTGTGTGTTTTGCACTTATGAGTCTTCAGCTGGCCCATGCATACTAGACATAATCCTTAGTATCTAGGTCACAAATAGCAAAATGCTGGAGTCTGCATATTGGAGGTAGTTCTTGGCATATGGGGGCACCCTAGGCAAAGTGCTGATGCTGGCACACCAGATGTAATTCTTGGCAAATGGGACATCCGTGGCAAAATGAAGGAACTGAATACTAGGCGTAATTCTGGAAAAATACAGACACTGACATATTGGAGGCAAGTCTTGGCATATAGGATATCCGTAACAAAATGCTGGTGCTGGAATAGTCGAAGTTTTTATTTACATAATGGGTACCCCTGGAAAATGCTGTTGCTGGCACACTAGAGGAATTTTTTGTCACCTGGGACACACATAGCAAAATGCTGCCATACTGGAAGTAATTCTTGGTATAGTGATTACCCTTGGCAAATTACTGGTGCTGACATACTGTACATAATTCTTGTCTTAAGGCCCACCCATGGCAAAATGCTGGCCCTGGCATATTAGAGTAAATTCTTGATTTAAGGAGAGTACACAGCAAAATCCTACGCTGGCATACTGGATGTAATTTTTGGCATTAGAGATGACAATCATAACATGTGGGGCAGGTGGGATGGGTACCCATGATAAAAATGCTGCTGCTGGCATACTGGGGGTAATTGTTTTAATGGATCACCCATGGTTTACAGGTGGCACTAATTGAATGTTTCTGGCAATGGCAAATTGTATGTAACTCATGGCATAAGAAGGCACTCATTTCATATGGAAGGCAGTCCAGTCATTTCCTGGTCCTGGCACTATAAAGGTAATGATTGACTTTGTGGCGTGGGTGGGGTTGTGCACCCACTGCACATTTTTTTTTTAATTGAGACAGCTCTTTGGGAGTTTATAATGGCCGTTTCAGAGAATATGGCTTTTTTTTTTAGCATATTTCTGTGAAAATTGTGCGTAAAATGCTGTCCTATTTGACAATGTTTTTCAAACTTTTCTTGGAGGGAGAACCCCTTCAACTCTCCTGGGACACGTCGGAGTTGTTGAAGTTCGGGGCAAGTATTATGCCCATCCACTTCCAAAGCTCACCAGCCACCCCTGCCAGAGTGTAGACAAGTTGTGTAACTTTGCATCTATTCTGTACTTACAGTTGTGTTCCCCGATCTCCCTCTGGAGTTGTCTGTCCAATTTTCTTGTTATATCATAACAGGCACACTCTAGCAGAGGGTCTCTTCAAAGATCACGATTTATGATTTTCAGCTCATAACTCTGATTTTCTTTGTATTTCAGGTTGCAGCCTCCAGTGAGGTGTCCAATCATTGTCTCGTATAGGAGCCTCTGCGGCATCCCGAGTCCTCCATCTTCAAGGGTTTCAAGACTAGTCTCAGAGGAAAACAAGAAATGTGTCCAGTTCATTCAAGATAGACATGTGTGCGTGCTTATGTGTGAATACTGTATTTTATGTTTTAGATAAAAAAATTTAAAATCCAGTCAAACATAGTTGCACTTTTGCTGTACTCTGGTACTGCTCACTGTGATTGATGGGTGAGGTGTCCGTCAGGTAGTTGTGTGGACATCACAAACCTGGTTACATGTGTGGTTTTGTCATCGTCCTAAATAATAATAGAGCAGGAATGGATTCTGAGCCTGAGCTCATGCTACAGCTGTCACACCGAGTTGTGTTAACAGGATCAGGCGTGGAATAGATGTTAAGGCTGCTTCAATCCTCTGAAGATTGCCCTGGGATAGAAGGGACGTTAATACAGAATTTCGCAAACCTCCTTGGTGAGGGTGACTCTAAAGCCGGGTTGTCCAGTGAGTCTGATTTTCAGGATAACTGACTATTTAAATGATTACCATTTAAATTACTGGTGCGTTTCATGTTGATACCCTGAAAATCTGGCTTTGTTCTAGTCCTGTTGTGTCGACGTTGGAAACCCCGCCTAAGATTAAATGGGTTTTATGATGGAAAGCCTGTCACATGATTGGACATGATCTTTGGAGAGGCCAGCCGCTGGAAGGGAATTGTGATTGACCTCCGGCTTTTGAGCATTGCTCTTACATCATAAGCTGCATGGACCAGGAGACTGACGTCCATTGTCGGTCTCCAGGGAGGAGCTCTGATGCGCACTAGTGGACAGTGTGGTGAGGGGAGAACATGCACTGATACTGTATTCCTTGTAATTCATCCATCTGTGAAGAGAGAAGCCATGCAAAGTTTCACTGAGTCAATGGTGGATAAAGGCAGAACAACTACACAGTTCCCAGGCATTCAAGACAGTTTCTGTTAAGAAAAAGGACTGTCTTCTTAAAGAGGTGGACTCTCATATAGGGAATTCATCTGATTCTCTGAATGACCAGGAAGCCTGGGGCTCACTCAGGTGCAGTGCCATGTGGCTGATTTTTCAAGCCCTAGTACTCTTTGGAAGCTATGTGTCCTATCTGAAAATCTGAATCTCCCTCTGCTTTAGCTCATCCCGAAGTTGAACCCAATTCTGTGTAGGCCAGTCCACCTCTACTTACATGTTGTAAACCTGAACTGAAATAGGATCGATCACCATTTAAAGACAATGTCCTTTTGTGAGTCACTGCTGTAGTGGCTGCCTGGGACAGCAACTCACTGACCACCATTTTGTTTGGCTTCAGTGATCAAAGCCAAATCTAAAATGGCCCTCCTTCTATTGCAACAATGACACTATGTCAGCTGCCACAGTCTTGGGATTAAATTGATCCTAGGAACCTTGCACTTGGTATAGGAAGAGAATGGCAATTTTTAATGACTTTAAATAAAGATCTTCTCACACTGTTTGTGCTACTTTTTCGGTGATATCTCATGTCTTGCTCAGTGATAACGAATTAAGTCTTTTGAGCATGGAAGTATGAAATCCCCCGAAATCTTTCACTTGGATTCCTTCAAGTAACTCTATTTGTAACTTTAAAAAAAAAATCATATATTTCTATTGCAGAAACAAAGCCGTGAAATGGCAATTTAGTTGTGTGCCCCGCAGTTACACTCACTAATCTTATTAGAGTGACCCTAGTTTTGTGTCACTCTGACAGCCGGTAGATTCACAATATAGTTGTAAAATATGTTAGTGGGGTGAATGCTAGCTGCAGACATCTCTTTAATGGAGGTAAGAGGTACATGGGTAGGTTCCCCTTCTCGTTTTTCTCAAATTGGCACTATGTGTGCTGCTTTGAGTGCCTAGAGACAAATCACCTTGTTGTGAGTGTGGGCTTGGATGCCATTTATCTTTTGATGCAGTATGTACGTTAATCAGTGAATATCTTTCTCCATTAGCAGTGAAGGCCTTAGTCACTCTTCTTTAGAACTACAGGAGGATCTTTCTTCGCTCATAAAGATGTAAGAAAATGATGCGGAGACTGTGGACTTGAGCCACTATCTGCCATCTCTCTGGCATCTAAACTAGCCTCTTCGCTTCAGAACTTCTCTAGTTCAAATGTTCATCCGCGCCAGACTTATTTACTCTTAAAGCATCAAGCAGATGCCCTGGATCATCATATACCATGCTTTCCAAGTGATTTGAGGTCATGCCGGTATGATTGTACATGGCTTCATGGCTTTATTTTTTTATATAATATATTGTTTACGGGTGCATACAAAGAGGGGCAAATGCAGGCTTGAGAGCACCTATTTCAGAAATGTTGCACAGAAAATTGTATCTTTCAAACTGAGAATCTGACCCCAAATAATAGCAATGGCTTTGCTTCCCCCTCAAAATCAGGATTATTGCTAAAAAAAAAAAAGGTGTGTTTCTCTGTGGGAATGTTCTTGGGATGTGTTCCCCTGCAGGTCTTTGTTTCCTCCTGCTAATGTCAGTTTATTTGACACATATTTTGGGGTGTTCATGTGTATTTGCTTGTAGGTAATGAAGGCAGTCTTGTATTTGGTTCCCGCATGAGAGTCAGACCTTGTAGTGATGTCTGGGCAAGGGGGGATAAGACTGTCTTTTTTCCTTTTTCTGTATTCAACTCTGGCTATGACAGTGGCTGAGACAATCATCCTCAGACCTGATCTGGGGAATGTTTTGAGATTGTGGTTGCCGAGTAAGGTCTTACTGAGCATTCAGTGAGGACATCCTGGACATGTAGTGAATCTGATATTGGATGTTCAGTGAGCTGCTTCTAGTATTTCAGTTGTTTGATGTTGAACCTTAAATTAATAGATATTGGGCATTCTGTGAGATATTGATCTGTGTAGCGATACTGGGAGTGTAGTGACTGAAACTCAGCGTTACGTGAGTTAATAATCTACCCATCAGTGACAGATGCAGGCAATTTGCTGAGATAGTGTTGGGTCTTCTGTGATCTGGTACTTATGAAATTAGGGAGCTGTTAACACTGTTGGTATTATCTAGCTCTCATGGAGTAATACACCTTCCAAAGTTATGTATTTGAAAAGCCACTCTGGTCTGAAAGCAGAGTAGGCCAATCCCACTTCTTCCCTCCTATACCGTTACCAACCCCCCTCACCCAGCACTCTTTGAAGTTAGTAGAGCAGAATCAATCAGTCAATCAGGGGATTTTTACAGTGCGGCATATCACCGGTGAGGGTCTCAAGGCACTGCTGGGGATAGTTGCTAGCTGCTTAGTGGTGGACCGTTCAATTGAACATGAGGCCATGAGTCCTTTCCTGAATTGCTGGAGCATTGAGGAGATCCTGAGGTGCAGGGGAAGGCCGTTCCAGGCTCTGGCCGCCAGGTGTGAGAAAGCGCGTGTCTGCTGTTGCTTCAGCGGATCCCGGAGGTGTCTGTGAGGAAGAGGGAGGAGGACTTTAGGTGTGTGGTTGGTTGGTTGACAGTGAATAGGGCCAAGTGAAATCAGAGGCCTTATTTGAACATCATGGGTCTGCAGCTATAGTTGAGATTCCTCATTTGAATGTGTTTCTAGTCCTCAGGTTCCACCTGGCAGAGGTCTCAAATATCACATTGCGTATTCACACAGTTGTCTTCAGTCACACTGGCCTTTCCCGTGGTTCCTGAGGCTTTAGCCAAGTTCCACCTTGGTCTAGAACACTCTTCTGAAGAAAATAACCGTCAGTAACAAACCTGAACTTAGAAGATCCTAAAAGACTTGTCTGTTTCTTAAAACATAATACTAGGGGAACTAAACTGAGAATGAACAACTGTTGGGTATTTGCAAGCTGTGAACCTGTCTGTCAAATGCCTTTTGCCACAGTCACCCTATAACTGTGCTTTGCTTGGTAAGTCCCTCCTCAAACACCTTGCTCACACCACGATTGCAAACCTCACACTCCCCACTCCACATTTTTCTTGCAGGCCTAACCACAACCAGCACCCTTCCTTTCAACCATGCCCTGTGGAGGGTGCCCAGGAACCCAACTGAAATCTGAGAACTCCACAGCCTTGTCTGAAGTATAATGCCCTACACAAATTGATACAAATGGAGTAGCTACTTAAGTGATCTCCCAGAAAAGTGCTTTGGGCTTCACAAGGAACAAAAAAGTGTTAAACAAAAAAAAACAAAATCCAAACGGAGTCACACTGCTCAGCTTTCCAGGATCAATGGAACTCTAGTTGACAATGGAGTGTGACATGTTGATCTAGAGTTGAACTTCGTTTAGCTCCAGCCATCTTTTCACTGTAATGGAGTCTCCTACCTCTGTTTGTAGTCAGACTGTGTCAGCTTCAGTTACCTTAAAGTCTCTTGCCTTGGTCTAGAGCAGGGGTCTTCAAACTGGGGAGAGGCCCCCCGATCAGGGTAGAGGACGCCAGGGTCTGGCCAAAGGAAGCATTATGCAGATAACAGTGCTTTGTTATAAGCAGAAAAATGCATTGCACTGTTAAAAAGGTAACAGAGGTTAACTGCAATGTTGAAATAAGTCTAGATATATTTAAACATTGCAGCTTAAGCTTAATAGAAGAATTGTGAAAAATTCTAGGGGGGGGGGTGATGATTTTTTTTTCAATGGGGAACGTGGCATTTAAAAGTTTGAAAAACACTGGTTGGGAGTCAGATTTTAACTCTGAGAAGTATGACTGCCAGATCGCTACATATCCGCAAGACACCATATTTCGAGCCCTTGAAATGCATTTCTCAAAATTCTGTTATCAGGTTTGTTAGCCCAGTTGGGTCAAGCAGAAGGCGGCTACAGGCCTAGAATACATTGATTAAATGAATGTCCAGGACTTGAAAAATTCAGTGGCCGCATAGTGTTTAAATCTTGAAATCAGGCATTTTCTGGAAATATTTTTCCTTTTGGTCCAAAAAGCTGAAGTCCTACAACTAACTAAGCCGTTTGCTAAAGGTCCGAGTCCATGCCTCTCTTATATTCGTTCTTGTAAATTACACCTGCAGACACCACCTCCCGATAGGTATTTTTGAACATTTCCTTTCCACTTTACCAATCCCACAAAAAGTCACTATCCCATGTAAATACATTTTATTTGCCAGCACTGATTTAGCAGTCATCAAAAATAAAGGTTTCCATACACAGTTTTGGGGACAAATACTCTTTATAAAGATTCACGTGTTGCACTGTTGGAAAAGTTGAAAAAACATGAAAAACACAGTAGTCCAAAAACATAACTTTTCTTTCTTTATACAACATAAATAAATCTCATGTATTTTCATTTCCATATTTTCTGTACAAAGTGATTTTTTTTAAAGCAAACAGTTATAAAAACAATATTTACAGGTTTTGAGCGTGAATTTCATGGAATGTAGCCAGAACAGCCTGCTTGTAAGTGAATAACAAAAAAACAGAGGGCTAAGAGGTAATTGGGCCCATGATCATCATCTCAGCCAGTCTGGCAGCCATTTTATTCTGTGATTGGACACCGCCATCCACCACGATGGATGCACCACCTGCGTTTATGAAACCATATGTTTATTTATTTTAAAGGGGCCTTCCCTATATAGAGAGAATGTAAATAAACGTAAGCATAACTGGCTTGGATTTGACTATAGTTAAAACTATAGCTTAGGTAACTTTCAGAGTACCAAATGCAGCAGGGCACCGAATGTTTCCAGGCTGGGGCTTTGAAGAATGTTGCACTGTGTTTTCGTGACCTTTTAATGTCTCTGACTGGCTTAGTGGACAGTTGAAGTCTCGTCCCAGTTATTTGAACGACTGGTGTTTTTTTTATTTTTTTAATGTCTTTTGACTGCTAGGTTAACAATGCTACAATAGAAACAAGAAGGGAGCCCCCCTATCATAAGCATCTGGTCCAGTCCAATTCTAGAATTCATGGAGATGGGAAATACCTGCTTCTATGGCATGTGACTATTGTTAAAGTACCTTTACTTTTGTTTTGTTAATACTTCTAGTACAGGTATCTTGCTTCATAACCAAAAGCATCGACCCCCTGACCCTGATCGCGAGAGAGACAGATTTAGGTGTGCGGATACTGTGTGGCCTTAAAAAACATTTCCAGCCAGTATCCCCGCATTTAAGTCTAGCAATTCTGGACTGAAGCAGCACATCAGCGCATGGACCTGGAAAATTGTCAGGCCTGTGACAGAGGCAGAGACCAAGTAAAATACAAGTTTCAAGTTTCCTCCCTGCCAGCTGTGTAATGCGGTGAAAAAAGCCCTGGGTTTCAAGCTCACATCCCTTTGAATTCCTCTGCTTGACGATGTGTATTTCCAATCATAAATGAAGGATTGCAAGTACATGAATACAATACACTGTGAAATAGAGAGCTATGATGGATATTCCTCTGTCAGCAGACAGGAACATGCAGTCCATTATAGAAGAAAGTGCATTCTCTTCTCCCAGAATGTAGACTCATCCAGGGTATAAACCATCTTTGAAGTAATAGTTAAGAAAACAGGTTTGCATAGTTTTTGAAAATTAAAAATCGGGACCTTCTAGTAACATAGAGGTAGGACTACAGTTTTCCATCGACCGAGTGGCACCTAATGACTTAAATTGACTGAGATCATCAACATAGAAAACAGACACTGAGGCACGAATTAATTATAACTGTAAATTAGTACAGCCAGTATTATCAGTGTTTGTTACATTTCTTCCTGATAAGGGTTGATAACGAATTCTGCACTGGAACACATACAAATTTACCTCTGTGTTTGGCGCGCTAGAGCTGCAATGAAGTGCCTGGGGCAGGCAGCTAGATTAGGCAGTGAGGTTCTCATGTTCTCATGCATCACCCCGACTCAAACCGCGTTGAGAACCGAGACGTGCTGAAAGTTGCTTGGGCAGATTGCACAGGGAAAGTGGGACACCCCAGGCACATCCGGGGCGCCTAGTTACCCTACTCGTGGCGTAATCTCCATTTTGTGAGCATATTTCCATGGTGCTTGGCTGTCAGTTGTAAGTAAACATAATGCCCGGGTTTTATTGTAGTTCCCTATATTGCTTTCATTTATATATCTTTAAATGGGACGGTGGCGTGCGGGAAGAGCAGACTCCCTACAAACTTTTTGGAGTCTTGGAGTCTCATGCAATAACTTCTTGCATTTTGAGAGCGGTAGCCACGGTTTACTTCCATTTAACTGATTAGACTAACACACCTGATGGCATTACACTGTCGTTTTAAACTCCACAACTGAAAACACAATGACATGGGGTGAGCTCGCTACCCTACGTAGGTGACAGTCCTAGCTCTTGGCCAATAGCACTAAGAATGCTGGGATTTGTAGTTTAACTTTTCTTGCTGTATGCAATGACGTACTGTTTCCAGCATTCGTGATGTCACTTGCCAGCCTAAGGTTGAATGAAACTGCCCTTCGAAACTGGTGCCATTTGACATGGGGAAAAAAGAAATAACCAATGCCAGGATGAAAAGAAAAAAATGCGTCTGGATGTGTTTATTGTGCCTGTGGGTATCTCGATATCGCTAGCGCTAAGCCTCGTGTGCATCCAGCCTGTGACCAGGAGGCAGGTAGCGGACTGATAATTACGTGCTATCTTCTTCAAAAGTTCACGCCACAGATATATTTACCTAAGTGATATCTGGAACACCGACTTCACGGTGTCAATTGTTTGCTACACTTCTCGAACAGTGCCACGCGAGTTTATACGGCTGCTGGAAAGATTTCTATCTGCCCCATGCTACATGTCTGGGGGGTTTCTTTGCATTGGTGTATTTGCAGAGCTCAAACGTGCATTTTAAATGCAAATACAGCACTTCAAGTCGCAATCCCATATGCAGAATGGTGTCCCTGACACCATCTGCGAATTGCAAGGGGGTCGCAAAGACCCACCTCATTAATATTAATGAGGTGGGTCGCAATTTGCGACCCCCTTGCGATTCCCTGCACTCACAGGGATGGCCACCATGTCTGTGACTGCTTTTTTAATAAAGCAGTTTTTTTTTTGTATTGCAGCCCGTTTTCCTTAAAGGAAAACGAGTTGCAATACACGCAGGAAAATGAAACCATTTGGTTTCATTTTTTCAGAGTAGGTAGTGGTCCATTGGACCACTGCCTGCTCTGAAAAAATATTTTGGCGACATCCACAAAGGGGAACTTCACATGGGTACTAACTGCGAATTGAACACCCCTTCCTATTTGCGAGTCGCCTTCACATTTTGCGAGTCGGTACCGACTCGCAAAATGGGAATGTGCATCGCGATGCCCGTTTTGCATGGCGCAAACTGCGAATTTCGCAGTTTGCGCCATGCAAAACGGTTGCTACATCTGGCCCTAAATTCAGCCGCTTTGGGTGGTGCAGGGTTCAGTCAAAAGTAAAACTGCGTTTTTCCCTTGTAAAGTGGGTTGGTCTGGAGTAAGGAAGGAGGGGTTATTACTATTATTGGTCACACACTATGAGTTCAGGGCAAGGCTGCAGATCCCAGTGGCTCCACGCCAGGCCTTCTCTACACCACACACTCGTGTTTCTGTGTTTTAAACAAAGGCGTGCTCTCATGCCGTGGGATGCCTGCGCCCCTCAGGCGCTGACGAGGTGCAACAAAATGTAAACATGCCATTGCTGTGCACATCCGCAGAGAGTGCTCGTGAGGAGCCTTTTGTAAAAGAGTAAAACGTGTCGTTCGCTTGACAGAGCGCACTGTGGCAATGACGGAGTCTCCAACAAGCCAGCAAAGACCAGGGACGTCCGACTGGCCACATTCAAAAACACAATTTCTAATTTCCTGAAGTAGATAGCAGGAGTAATTATAATGTAGGACCGAAAAAAAAAACATAGCAAGGATTAATCAATTTAGCAGGCCCGGAGGGAGGCGGTCGAGGGGCTGTTTTTCGGGGGGTGCCGGGCGGTGGAGCTTGTGCGGCCAGTGTCTGTGTATCTGTCCACGGAGCTATTGCAGAACTGCTAACAACCCCCAAGCATTCAGGCCACGCTTCAGAACGACCACTGTGACGCCACGGATTGCTAATTTTAATTCCAGGGTGCATTTGTGGATTGCAATCCTGTTGTTCATTGACCAGGCATTTAGTATAATTGTAAACGTTGTGGTGGCTATATGGGCGGGTTTAAAGGGATTGCAAGCAAAATATAGGAACGTACCAAACTAGAAGGTACCCTGTCTCCTAAGTGTGGGTGTGGTACTCACCGTGAGCTGAAGGGAGTTATTACAATGATAACGTTATTAACATTGTTGGCAGCACTGTCTGAGGCATGGGGTTTCCGTGGATTAAAAGTGCGAGCATCGTGTAAACAAGATACTCCCAAGCAGTGCTTTAAATGGAAATGTACACGTGTAGGTACTCTCTAGATAGAGTGCCTGTTTTCTCCCAGGAACTGACGGCACTTTCCCGTTGAATGTATTGCAATAGTACTGAAAAGTGCACGTACCTTCCTTTCAATGTAAAGAAGTGCAGGTCCTCAGTACCGAACAGTACCTCCCCATTTAAAGCACTGCTCTCACGTCAATGTGTGTGCAACGCCCTTGCAGATTATGCAGCTGTATACACACAGTGCGCGCACGCAGCAGGTCACACATTTTATCCAAATAATTGTAAATATGACCACTTTGGCCAAGCGAATGTCCTGGCACCTACGATATGGGCATATTAGTAAAGGGGTTCACGTGCTGTATTGGAATGCTGCCCCGCTCTCTGTTTACCTACATGCATGCATGTGCACACGCTACCTATAATTAATCTTTACAGTCTTTGCGAACACGTGCATTGCAAGATCCATGACCTGCCCTTGAACCTTTTTAGCATAAATGTACAGAAGTAAACATACAAATGCCAGTAACCACAGTGTACTCGTTTATAAACAAAGGCACGTGCTGTATCCCAAAGCCCTCCACACAGGTGGAAATGCAGCGTTAGAACGGGCTTGCACGTACACAGGCACACATCCTGTAAAAGCATGACTGCAAACGTCACGCACTCTCATTTATCAGGCTGCCCTCCCACACTAACAGATACTGTGTAAGAAGTCGCACGCGCTGTATACAAAGACAGTGCAGCACCCCCATGCACCCCCTCACAAGTATATATACTGCACAAGATCGTGTAACTTTGCCAGTACCTCCAGTTAGTGAATATTCTGCGGCCCCCTCCCAACAACAAAAAAACGGTGGTTTACATTTTTGAATTTAATGACGTCAGAAGGTGGTGTGTTACACATACTTCCGGCTGGCTCTGGCTGGCCTTAGAGGCACATGCTGGCGGCACCCCCTCCGGAGTCCAGCCTTACGTCAAGGGATGGACCCCCCCAACTCTACACAGCAAGCTCGTGTCGACAGTGGGGGCAAGTCCAGCTGTAAAACCTGGGGGTGTGGGCAGGTTAAACGCACGGGTAGGTCGAGCAACGTGAACATGGGGCAAGTTCTCGGTAGTGCCTCACTCACTGAAAGGCCACCCAGGCAGGGTCAGACATACCTGAGGCACCCTGTTGAGGGACTGACTGCCCCAGCCATGCAGAGACCTGATGAGAATCATCCCAGTGACCCTACTGGTCACCATCTCTCAGCAGAGAGCTGGCAGCCTGAACCCTTGATCTCAAGTCTAACACCACGATCAGCCTTCCCATTGCTTCGGCTCTGCTGAAAACCATTTTGCAAGACAGCTTCTAGCAGAACCTTCTCTGGGAGCTCATGGGCAACCATAAGAACTCAAACCTCAAAAGCAGATAGCAAGCCACATGCTGATAGAGCCCGTGGTCTTCCACCACTGATGTCTGACCTATCCTTACAGTTTGTGGGGCACCCGACCCCCGCTACAATACAGACACAACCAGTGCGCCCAAAATGAGCACATGGGCTGCTATATTAGGCTGAGCAGCCTTGGCCTTACCCCGTGGGATCTCTCTCCTGTGACCCTCTTCCTCTCCCCCTTCATCATCTCCTTCATCATCCTCATCATAATCGCCCTCCTCCTCCTCTATGATGCTCCCTACAGGCCGCAGCTCCCCAGCCACCCCGAAACATAGGCGTCCCATGTGGACCTTCAGCACTTCGCAGAAAGGTCTCTCAGGCCCATCACAGACACACTGTTGGAGAGGTGGTCCAGCAGCGGAGGCCAATAGCTGCTCAATGGTTTCCCTGCAGGCCGCAGTGCAGCGGCGGCCATTGAAGAGTTGGCCACAGCGAGCAAGGTAGGCGGCCAAAGGCCTGCGGCAGGCTGGTTCCTGTTCACAGTGCAGGCGTGCCCCCATGCAGCCTCCAGCTGCCGAGGTCCGGGGCAGACAGGGCTCAATGGCCGCTTGAAGTTGATGGCATTGCCTGTCCCTCCCACACTGGCACCCCTCCAGTGCTGGGCCGGCCTGGGTTTGATTCAGGTACACCAGAGCTGCAATGCAATGGCTGGGGCAAGCCGGTCGAGCAGGCAGTGATGTTCTCAGGAAAGACCCAGACTCAAAGTTCAAGACAGTCCTACACGCTGCTTGGTACTGCTCATAGGCCCCTGTGCAGTCTGGTTCAGCCTGACAGCGAAGCAGGGCCTCCCAGCATGGCACCGCAGCCCAGCTGGTACTGGAGATGTAGCCTAAGAAAAGGAGGGTCCACCAAACCTGCACCGGAAGCAGAAGGAACCATCCTGGGCTAGATCCCACTGTCCGCTCTGAGTTCATCTCCCAAGTAGATTCACTGACTCCACAAACTCCTATTATGGTCCATCTCTGCCTCATGTTGGTGTCCACGGCACCATGATGTGCCCGCCGGCCTCAGTTGTGATCCAATTTCCACCGAGCTTAGGTTCTCACTGTTTATTATCCAAGATGGCACTGCCTCGTGGCCATGGTGTCACCCCACATAATCCTGTGTTTAAACTTCACTTGGTCTCATCGGGCCAACTCCAGGTCCAGATCTCTGGCTCAAAAGCCTACAATTCAGCTGTGATGTAGTGTCAACCACCAAGGCCTGCTTCCTTGCTGGGTGTCAGCAACTGTTAGGCGTCTGTTTTAGCCCCAGCAGCCTGGGAACCATCAGCCTTTCAGGCTCCACTTCTCGGTATTGTGATGCCATCCTCCTGGTTGTCCAGCTTCTTAATCCAGCCGCTGAACCACCACCTGCTGCTGGTGGCCTCGGTGTCTATCACTCAATGATCCCTTTATCAGCTCTCCCGTGCGTCCAGTCTCGTAACCGCAGGTGCCAATGTGCACACGTGGGCTTCTTTCATGGTACCCCTGGGTTTTGAAAGCCTCACGCCGATCCAGTCCGGTACAGCTGAGGTTGATCAATATTATATATTCTGGTCAATCCTCCTTAAAGACAGCTCGAGAAGTTGATGAATCGCTGCAAAGATGCGCCTGTAACTTGCAGTTCACAGAAACAAATCTAACTCGGGCTTTCATCCTCCTGAGGTAGATAATGTTCAGCTGGATAGCAGTGACGTCCTCTGCTCAAGCACCTGTTTGGTGGCGTGCGCAGTGTGCTACACCAAGGTCAGTCTCTACAGCCCATGGCTAGGTCTGAATCACCCATAGGTCCAGATCGGATCGCGGCACTCCCCGGGTGGTCTTCTGTTTGGCAGCGCAGACACATATTCCTGCACCTGCAGCCTGTAACGAAGAAGGGCCCCGGCCTGTTGTCAGATCATCCTTTCTCCTCCGGAGCTCAGCAGACAGTGAGCAGAGACGAACAGGCGTCCCTCCAAAACTTTCTGCATTCGTGAGGTCAGAGCTTGGTCTGGGGGGATACCCCCTGCCTCATTACGCTGCTTAACCCCACGCAGAAAGGGAGAGGGGGCCGGGGGCTCGTTATCCTTCTCTCTCCGCCTATTGGAGGGGTGAGCTCTAGACATTTCCCACACACCCCCAACACTAGGATGAAACCTATTGTTTGTCCATTTGAAGGGGGACGGTAAGCAGATAAAAAAGCTATAAAGTGTGACACCCCCTAACCCCCGTTAAAACCACCATCTGTGTGGTGCAGCCACTTGGCAAACGCGTTAAAAGATGGGGGAGTAGGGAGTCCGCAATGAGTGTATTCCACCAGATATCCATACCATAGGTACATTGGTACATCGCCCCCCAACGTCTTCCTTCCCTTGAGTACGTCATGTGATATGTTTATGATGAAGTGGGTTGATTCATCGTTTCTGTGTATGGTAGTTTTACTACCTTCCCCTCTCCCAGCTTTTTGGTCTTAAGCACCAAACACACAATAAAACTTTGGATAACGAGCACTTTCAGCGGCAGCAATAGAAAAGCTGCCCATCTGTGCATGGTTTGACACCCCCTGCTGGATTTGACGCGGGCTGAGAGAGGCGGGGGCCCTGATTGCTCCCACTGAATGGAAAGAATGGCATTTTCTGGCTGGGCGCCCCGCCTTTGTGCCGGATGAGGCGCGCCGCCATCTTGGGCCTTTGTGCCGGGTCGATTTGTTCACGCCTTGCCGCCGGTCAATGGGGGCCTTTGCAGGCCGCCTCAATTGGCCTGCCACCTCCCTCACAAAGGACACTTGAGAAGCTGCTCGCAAGAGCAGTTCACTGCCTTTCTCCACCCCATTGAAATGGAAACGAAGAGGGGAGGGGGGACCCACCCCCTGAGAGCCCCTTTCACGGGTCCACCCGGACCAGCCCTGTGTATAGGAGCGCGTGGGGGAGGGTGTCAAAACGGGTTACACACTTCATCTCACACCAGAACACTAAATAACCAAAACAAATTCACATTAGGTTTTATATTTGGGGAAAACGGCAGGTGATTACTAAATACGTAAATCCTAGTTGGCAGCGTAAACATCGTGTGTATTGGCTGGAAAAGAATCCCGTATAGTTCACTGCCTAGGGAATGAAAGATAACTTTCATCTCAATCCCTTTTGGAATGGGATATTTGATATCACATCTATCTCACTTAGTATTTAATTCATTTTTACTTTAAGAAAGTTGATATAGCGCTGCTATTCTCCGAAAAATGCCAGAGCGCTTTACAACAAAGGTTAATAGGATATGATCTTGCAAAACATCTGCAAGTGGAAGATAATGACATAAAAATGCACTAGTGAGGCGAGTGAGGGCTTTGTGGTAAACAGGGACATTTTAGGGATTTTGGGGGACCCTGTTCGGAACAGCTTTGAATTTATGACCCAATTTGAGCTCTTCTATGCACTCTTTGGGCAAGTCAGTGACAGTATACAGGCACACCCGTCCAAATTATAAATGTGTTTACATCTAATATTCAGGGATAGTGACGTGTGGTTTCAATACTGTAACACAGGAGCAGTTCACCAATATCACTGAAAATAATCTCTCTGACACCCTCACATTTCTCACATGGGAGGTCCTGCTTTGATCTAAAAGAAACTTTGTTTAATGGATGGTGCATGCAACATAAGTACAACATTTTTCTGCAAAATGTCTGTAAAAGACTCGCACATATCACCCACATTAAAAATAAATGAAAGGACAACGGGATTATCAGTTCAATAATTATTAAGAGTCATCAGGGTAAGACTCTTAAGAACAGAGCTAGCTCTATTATCGGGCTCCCTGAAAGACTGGGACCCTGGGCCAGGCCACACTTTTTCCCATGCCTTAAAACGTGGTAAACACCAGTATAGCAATCGGGAATTTAAAAGAAATACACAATTGAAGTCAGCAGTGACTACGCATGCACAGAGAACAGAAACACAACAGTAAGCTACTTAAGCTGTATACATTTGTAATAAACAATATTTGACATTTGTAATAAGCAACATTAGTGGGAAACAAGATGGGGTCAGATTGTGGTCAGTGCATGAAGGAGACGTGGAACTCACTCGATCCTCTTTGTGGCTATTAAAAACATTGAAACAATGTGTCTAGCAGTGGTGCAACCACTGACAGATATTATATGTTTGAGGTCCGCAGCGGAACAAGGATGGTACAACTGTGGGAATTCTATGTCATCAGCGGGGATGTGCGCTGTTACAGCAGGTGTAATAGGTGGTCTTTTAGTTTGGCTTTGAAGAGTTGCAATGAGGGACCAAGTTTTATATGGGGTTGAAGGGCATTCCAGATCCTATGTGCTTTCCTTGAAAAGGTGCCCATGATGTTAATTTTTTTTTTTAAAGATGGTGCGTTGAGAAGTAGTTTTGGTTGAGTTTTTTTACGGACAGCTCCAGGTTTTGTGTGAGTTAGGGTGTTGGTGGGATTCAAGGTATATTGCTTTGTATGTGATTCAAGCAATAGATGGAGCGCGATTCAAGTGTTAGCCATTTTAGGAAGTTAGAACTCGAGTGTGGGTGATCGGCCTGGTGACTGAGTTTGGCATGGCTTCAGAAATATCTATCCAGGACTTAGGTAGTCTGGTCATTATAGAGCTCCCATTTTCTAGGCATGGTGTCTCTGGTTCCTGTACAGCTGCTTTGAAGTCTTGTTTGAGATGAATGGTCCGCTGTTGCAGAGCTGCTTCAGTTGACATGTATGACAGTTATTTCTTTGACATCAAGGTCATGCTTGAGGGAGCTATCTATAGTGATACCGAGGGTTTCGGGCTCATTTCACAATCTTGGAGAAGATGTTTCGGGGCTGTAGGAAAGAACAGACAGAGCGGAGAAATGATGAGAATGTATAGGTGTGTATGTTTTTCGCACATTGGTATTTTGTGTTTATCTTATAAATCTGGTCTGTGCATTTTCTGTGCAACATTAAAGATACCCAAAATAGATGGCACTTAAGAAACAAAATGTAACTTGTGGACAATTCACCACTCATCACCCCTGGCACTCTCATGATGAGCGGCGCAATTTGTTCAACTTCTTTTTTCTCTAATTTATATTGTTATTTATAGTTTCTCATAACATGATTTCCACATTATATCACTCCGTTAACATTTCAACACCTGTATTTTTGAATTTCGTTTTTCTGGGTTTTATTTGTCTTCTGTACAAATTGAAAACCAAACCAACTTTATTCTCTTTAATGGCTAGATTAAGCAATTCTGACCATGTTTCATTCATCAGAAGTTTTTCTCTTTTATTCAGCGATTAACCAACCACCTTTTAATTCATCACATTTCTTTTCAGCTGCTTCCAAGAGCAGATTGTGCTTTAAAGCACTTGATCGTTTTAGTCTAAGAACTGGCAAAAAAAAACCACAATTATCCTCAACTTATCGGTCCACGTGCTTTGTTCTGTCCAACCATCTGGTGTTTAAAGTTGCCCTGACTACTTAATAACACACACCTTGTGATCTGCTTGTTCCTAGCCATCTCTCACTCTATAACACTGCAACCACACCCAATATGTGTGCTCTTAAAACCACACTTACAGTGCCTTGAATAGACTGCTCCAGTTTAATCTACAACTGCATTCATGTAGTTTCCTGCGAAACCTAAACCACATGTTTTATAAAGGCTTACCTGGTATTTTCAAACCATCTTTTCAATTGCTGTTGGCGCTAAACGTGAACAACAACAAAGGGCTTTCCCAGACAAAAGCATAGGAGGTTGCGGAAGGGCAATCCCCCCCCAAGTTGTTTTAGTACATGATTTCCACCAAATAACACATAAACTGCATACAGGTACAATCCAAGCAGGAAACTTAAACAACCTCTTCCATCCTATCAATCACTCCCATCCATTTCTATCATACAAATCCACAATATAGAGTTGCAAATTATTCTCAACTGTGCCAGCAAAAATGAACATGTACCAGTAGCAACCGTCATGCACTTATACACCTGTGAATTCAAGAAAAATGTTGAGTAGTGAACAAATAAAGAAATCTACAATAAAAAAAACGGAGTGTTGCTCCAGTAACTCTTTTATTTGTTCACTTGAGAAAAAACACACAAGACAGCAGCACTTTAAAAGAGAGAATAAGAGCAGAGTATGCTGCATGATAACTAAACAACTTCTTTTAATTTCGTCTTTTTGGAAAGTGCACCACAAGTAACAAAAAAATAACTGATGTCCAGATTACCAGAGTTTCAGCATAATTTATCTAATTCAGACCAGTTCACATGGGGCAGGTTTTGCTCAAAATAGTAGAGAAACACATTACAGAGAGTGCTTCCATTTTAGCAGGAAAATAGGAAGCGTCATGTTAAAATCAGATTACAGAAACCAGAATACAGTGGGGAGGGAGAGGGAACACAGAACTGGAACAGAACTAGGGAGCATTGGTCAGCTGCCGTGGGCTTCCCTCCTCGTTGTCACTTCCCTGAAGCATGGATGCATTACTTGTATCCTTCCAGTTTTCGGCATCAGTGATTGTTAAAGGTGACTTGCTAGTCCTACTGTGCTCTGATGGCCAGTTCAATGGCATGATAGAGTGATCCAACCAAGATACCGGTAGATCTGCTTCTTCCTCACTGGAAGAACTCAAAGCTTACATCCTCAGATTGCTTTCTACAGCTTACATCTTTAGATTGCTTGCTGTCTCAGAAAGCAGCCTTCCACTCTACTCCTAAAACACTGCATAAAAGAACTGAACTTGACTTACTTCCATGTGATTCCCTGCTTCTTGATTCCTCTCCTTTCTTTCTTCAGTGACCTTCTTACCTCCCATCTTCTGCATACCTTCTTTTTCTGAGTATAGCTTCCTTTCAGTCTAATGACAGTCTGCCTTAATTTCTTTTATTGTAATTCTGCAAAAGGCTGATATCTAATTTCATAGAATACAACCTTTCCTGCTTTAAAACCCTCTCCCTGCAGCCTAACATTACCCAATCTCCGCCAGCCTATATCACCAACCATTCACATGAAACCACATAGCCCCGGCGTGTTCTGGCCACGACTAGCGATGGCCGCCTAGGAGACGGGCTCCATAGGACGGCGTACCGCGCGGCGAGGGTGGCGGAGCCGGGTGGGGCTTTGGGGGCCCCCAACCATCGCTAACCCAGGCGCGAGGGATCGGCGGCGTGGGCGAGCCGCAAGACCCAGTGGGGGACGCTCGCTTCCCCCAACAAAACCAAGGAGAGTGGAGGACAAAGACGAGGCCTGCGGCGAGATAGTAAGCCACGGCCTCGAGTGCGAGGAGATCCGTCCCGGGAGACGCACCTCCCCCTGCGACAGACGACGGACAACGGACCTCGGAGGTACATCCGGCACCCTTGCGTCCTCCCTCCTCCCCCTGCTTGCCGCCGAGGCGTGCAGCGGATTGCGGCAGGACGAGCCGTGGAGCCGACCAGAGGACGTGCGCTCTCCCTGGCACGACCTGGGGAAGCGGAGGACAAAGCGGGTCGGAAAGCCGCGGCCTCGAGTGCGGGGGGCCTGACCCGTGGGACGCGCCTCCGCCTCCCCCGCAACGAACCTTGAGGGTGCGATGGAGGAGCCCCCCCTCCCACCCGTGCGACCTCCCCCCCGCCTGTAGCCAAGACACACCGCGGACTGCGGCAGGATGGGCCACGGACCTGGCCGGAAGACGTGCGCTCTCCCCGAGGAGACGGGAGTGAGCGGGGAGAGCGCCAGAGGCCCGTGGCGAGCTGGTAGGCCGCGGCCTCGATTAGTTGGCTGGCCAGGGTATTCGGTCCCGAAGGCGGGCCTTCTCCTGGCACAAACCCTCGGGCGGCGGACGCCCTAGAACACCCCAGCCTGCCCTCGAAATCGAACTTCAGGACTCTCTCGCCCACGGGGGTGCCGGCTTGTGGCCACCCCCCTCCTTGTGGACCCCTGAGGACCCCAGATAGGTGTGTGCTTCTGCAGCGGGTCGGGTGGGGACGAAGCGGAGGCCGGAGCCGTGATCCTTGCTGCACCCACTTTACCCTTGCTTTCTCCAAGACAAAAGGTAAAAGACAGTAGAGAAATTAACAAAAAAGGAGAGGAGAGGAAAGGAAAACAAAGCCGCCGGAGGGGAGGAGAGAGAGGAGGAAGGGGAGGAGATAAGGAAAAAAGAAGAAAAAAAAATAAGAAGGAAAAAAGGGAAAACAATAAAGGAAGTCAAGAGGAGGGAGTGCACGGGGGGGAGAGGAGGCGCAGGGGTGCAACACTAACAACCGGGCCTCCGAGCGCCCAGGAGACTTGACCTAGAGGGCGCACCCCACCCGCACTCCTGCTCCTCCCTCTCCCTTGTGGACCCTCCCGCTGAGGCATATCAGGGACTGCCTGAGCCTGCACCTAAAAACTGGTCCCATACTCTGCCCTAACGCCCGTTTGGTAACTTTTTGAGGCCGCTTTGGGAAACAACGAAACAAAGAAGCATCCACCTGGCCTTGCTCACCATCCGGGGCCCTCCCTCCCCTCCCTCTACTCTTTCAAAAACTTGTCACGCTGCCGCGCCAAGGACGAGTATCCTCCAGACTCCTGTCAGTGCGGTGGGACCTGCCATGCATAGAGGCAAAGTGACAGGCAAATCATCGGGTAAACCAGCCCGCCAACTACTCTTCTCTGAAGCCCTGCGCCAACAGAAGCATCCCCCGGCAAAGGACCCTCCGCCCCACCCCCACACGACCACCGGCAACATGGCAGAGGGCTCACAAGGAGCGTCCATGGATCGTATATTGCAGGAGATCTCGGCGGTGGGACGCAAACTGGAGGGTATGGACAGCGCCATGATGGCGCTGACAGCAGAGACGAGATCTATGCGCCTGGAGATAACGGGCTTCCAGTCGCAAATATCTGGACTGGACCAACGGGTGACAACGGTGGAAACCCAGGTAGCCTCCTGGACCGACAGTGGCCAGGAACTCATGCACCTTCGCAGCAAACTGACTGACTTGGAGGATAGAAGCCACAGGAACAATATCCGTCTACTGGGATTCCCGGAGGGCATAGAGGGCACTGACCTGCTCTCCTACCTCCGGGACATACTCCCTAAGCTGACAGACATAACATTTGACCCTCCTCTGGAATTCGAAAGGGTGCACAGACTCGGTCCAAAGAGGCAGGACGGGAAGGGATGCCCTCGCTCAATCATAGCCTGCCTATTGCGCCATGGTCAAGCTCGCCAACTGCTGCAGACAGCCCTGGGGCAAGGTCCACTACGGCTGGGCACCCTGGAAATCTGACTTTCAGCTGATTTTTCCAAAGAGACTGTAGACCGAAGGAGGGCTTTCCTTTCCCTCCGCCCTCGCCTCCGCCATCTGGATGTGAAATTTGGCCTGTTCGAACCGGCCAGGATGTGGATCACCAAGAACTGCGAATCACGGACTTTCTTCGACCCGGAGGACCTGAGAACATTCCTAGACAGACTCCAGGAACAGGCACAACCTATGGAAACAACAACCCTGGCCCTCCAGGACATACAAGGTGTATCCTCAGGAACCAGCCACCCAGAAACCGCCTCTAACCCGGAGGAAGGAGCAACCATGGATCCCCACTCCAGGGGAAGAGACTTAGAGAGACTCACAAAAAGCCATGATGTCAGGGGTCAAGTACTTCAGGCGGTGGTGATGTACACTCAGCTGTCGGACAGGGATAAATCCCGTTCCCCCCTGAAGCCCACGGTGGCCCCCACCTGAGGTCGACCGGGCACCAGCGCCCCCCCCCCCCCTCGGAGCCCTTGGAGTCCTTGTCATAATGAACCCTGGACTATCATGGTCGAGCCAAAGAGACCCTGCGGCGGAGAAGAACAAATGGAGAGATGAGTACTTGATCTTGTGAACTCATAAGTCATCCTAATACCGTGGGCCTTTGTCTCAGACTGGCTCCGCTCAGTGTTGCAGCGTTGCTGTTGTTTACGATTGTCTTTTTTTTCTTTTTTCTTTCTCTCTCCCTCTTCTTGATTGCTTGATTGCATTTGCTTAACATCACCTGTTCTTTATGTACCCTCTCTTGTTCTCTCTTCTCCAGGAGACCTATACCCTACACCCCCTTCCCTTCTTCTCTTCCCTCAGCGACACACTCCTCCAACCTGATTTATTTCGCAACTGTAAAGTGCACACCCCCCCCTTCCCTTGGTGTGACTGTACCAAGGTCCCCTCCTCCCGTCAACTTGTCTCAATGGGGTTTGTTTGTTGGTTTTTTCTTGTCTTACAGTGAGTGCTGTGGAAGACCCATTGAGAACAGTAGAGTAGCGTAGGCTTGAGCATAGTCGCAACCGTCTTGCGAGCAGAAGCAGCGAAGCAATGCAGTGCTCTAGATAAGACAAACTCCACAAAACCGGCCCCTGCAGTTATCCTGTCATCCACAAACCCTGCGGATCCACACCCTCCGCCCTTTCCCCCTCCTTCCTCCCCTTTTACTGTCTTCTCACCCCTCCCCTTCTTTCCTCTAAAGGCACAATAGCATAGCGCTCCTGGAACTAAGCTATCATGGGAGCTCAAACCCCATGCAATCCCCCTCCCCTTGTAGCCGTGTCTGTCCCCCTCCTATCCTTCCCGTGTCGCCCAGACCAACGCGCAGACGGAAGAATAAGTGCAATGGGAGCCCGGGCGCCAAGCGTGCGCTGCCTCCCTCGGTGCGCGGCCTGCTGGACGGGCAGTGGAGCTCGACTGACCTGGGTTTTAGACCCGCAGGTTACAGTTCGAGAACACCGGGACTCAAGTCCTGTTTTTCTGTTTTCCCCTTCCCTTCTCTTATCACTTTAAACATCTATAGTCTCTCCCTTCCTCCATCTCACCCTCTTCTTCCCCCCTTTTAGAGGCACTACTAGCTCCTATTTTTCTCTCCCCCTTTACCCCTTCCTGTCCCTCCTCGCCCTACCCTTGGTGCCCACACCCCCCGGGGAAGCCTTCTTAAAGGGCCAGGATGTCTGACTCGAACAAGGCACCGGCAGTACCTTTACGGATCATGTCATGGAATGTAAATGGCCTTACCCAATTCATAAAAAGGAAAAAAATGTTGACCTATCTTAACGACAAGCGGGCCGATATTGCCCTCTTACAAGAGACACACCTGTACAGACTAGAATCCGATAAATTGCGACGTGACTGGGTAGGCACTGTCCTATTTAGCTGCAGCCCACCCTCACCCATTACGGAGAACACCCAAGAAAATGCGGTGTGGCATTATTGCTACGTAAAACCCTCCCTTATAGGATCACCAAATCATGGACCGACCCCGAGGGCCGATACGTATTTGCCAAGCTAAAGATTGGTGACTCCTCATTATGCGTGGGTTCCGTTTACGCACCAATGGGTCCCAAACGCCTCTTCTTCCTACAAAACCAATCGGCTCCTGACGGAGATAAGAGCATCTCGCTATGTAATAGGGGGGGACTGGAACATAGCTAGAGATGCAGTTCTGGATAGAAAGGGACCCCTGGACGTAAGTAATAACGCAGACAGAGCCTTACAGACATCCTTTTGGACAACGGCCTCGTGGATCACTGGAGGCTGACTCACCCGACAGAACGAGAATTTACCTTCATCTCACCGGTACATGGCACCCAATCCCGACTCGACTACTTCCTCCTATCCGACAGCCTCGTGGCCCACGCTCATGATAACAGCATATTGGAGGGTGGCCTTTCAGACCATTCCCCAATCAGTGTAGCCATCCAATTAGGCCTAGTATCCCCGGGCCGCAAGCCCTGGAGGCTTGCAGTTCACCGCTATCGATCCCCACAAGGAAAGTTACAGCTACAGGACCACGCAGCCGCCTTTGCCCAAGATAATACAGGCACTGTTGAATCTAGCCGCATCATGTGTGCCGCAGCCAAGGCCACGATACGTGGACAACTTATGTGGGACGCTGCGCTGGTGAACAGAGACAGAAAAGAACAACAGGCGGCACTAGAACTCGATATCCGTCGTCTCACCAGACAATATACCACACACCCCTCTCTACCAGGACATCGGCTTTTAGAGCGTGCCCAAATGGCCCTTAACGAGCTATATACCACACAGGCCGAATATGCCCTACAGAGAATACAAGGGAGACACTATGAACGAGGTGAAAAAGCGGGGCGCCTGCTGGCAGCCCAGCTTCGCCAAAGAACAGCAGCTCTTGCCATACTGGCTATCCACGCTTCCTCCGGAGAAATACTAACACACCCGCAAGCCATTGCAAACAAATTTGCGTTGTTTTACAGACACCTATACACCCCAGAAATAACATTCAGCCCGGCGCAGGCCACAACCTTTTTAGAAGGCCTTGACTTACCCTCCTTGTCAGACGAGGGTCGCAGTCTCCTAGAAGGGGAAATAAACAGACAGGAATTAGATAGTGTCATTTCTAACCTTCCTTACCACAAATCGCCCGGGGAGGATGGGTTCCCAGCGGAATTCTATAAATGGGTAGGGAAAGAGGCGATAGATATTCTACACGAGGCCCTAAACGAAGCCTGTTCAACACAGATGTTAGGCGCCATATCCAATAATGCAACAATAGCTATCATACCGAAACCCGGGAAGGACCCCCTGCTGTGTGGCAGCTACCGGCCCATATCTCTTTTAAACAGCGATATTAAAATTCTAGTAAGTATCCTGGCAAATAGGCTGCGCAAAGTCATACCGTCCGTAATCCACCATACGCAAGTGGGGTTTGTACCGGGCCGCACCTCACCCTTTTCATTTGCGTACCTTATGCCACACCTTATGGGCCTCAAGGGACCTGCCGGAGACAGCATTAGCCCTGTCTCTAGACGCCGAAAAGGCGTTTGATCGCATAGAATGGCCCTTCCTGTTCACGGCCTTAGAGAGATTTGGTCTGGGAGACAAATTCATCTCAATGGTGCGGCTACTTTACGACCAGCCAGCGGCAAGAGTCAACTGTGGAGGCTTCCTCTCAGACCCCTTCCCTATCCGCAGAGGTACACGACAGGGCTGCCCTCTCTGCCCTCTTGTTCTTACTCGCCATGGAGCCTCTGGCAGCCGCAATCCGATCCTCTCCCCTTATAACTGGCCTTGCACTCGCTGACGGTCTATCCAAAATCTACTTATACGCCGATGACATCCTGTTAACCCTCACGGACTTAGAAAGCTCCATACCAGCCCTATTGGAGGTCATCGAGGGATTCGCAACACTGTCCGGTTACCGCGTCAACTGGGACAAGAGTGTGGCACTTCCCCTCTCACGGGTGACTACAAAAGCAGCACTCCTAGGTTTCCCGTTTCGGTGGACGCCGAAACACTTTAAATACCTGGGAGTGCTAATCAACCCGGGCATGGCGCATATGGTGGCGGACAATATCGACCCCCTCATTGCACGGATGGAACTCGATTTCGCAAAATGGACCCACTTGGGCCTGTCCATGTGGGGTCGAGTACAGGCGGTCAGGATGGTCACTGTGCCTCGTTTTACCTATATCCTGGGACTTCTCCCCTTACAGGTGCCCCTCCATACATTACGAAGTATAGATGCCCTCATTAGATCGTTTGTGTGGGGCCCTATGCGGCCACGATTATCGCCCGCCAAGCTCCTAGCCCGCCATTCCCACGGGGGCATGGGACTCCCGTCTGTGGAACACTATTTGTTAGCATTACAGCTATCACAACTGTCCCACACCTTGCTCACAGCGCCTGACCCGCCACAGTGGATCGCAATGGAAAGGCGGCTACTATCCGCGAACGAGGGACTTGGAGGACCTTACCGCGATGACCTCCCATCGGCTAACCCGGTGAACCCAATCTTGAAAGCGACCAGAGCAGCGTGGCGAAGGGTCCACCCCCTCATCCACGCTCAGGCACCTCTGTGGCGTAATAGCGGACTCCGGATAGGTGGAGAAGTGCTCAATTTGTCACAGTGGAGGGAGGCTGATATCCACACTCTCTCTCCAATACTGGAGAACGAGGTGCTCAAGTCCTTTCCAAGGTTAATGGAGGTATTCGGTCTACAGCCAAACCAAGAATGGAGATATCTACAGCTTAAGCACTGCATCTCTCGAAGGCTTGAAGCTGCCCAATGGGGGTCCCAACCCTCACCCATAGTGGCCTACCTACAGCAGTGGGCTCAACATAAGGGAGTTATGGCAGGTCTTTATGTCCTTATCACCCGACAGCTCTACTCCCAACCTCTCCTAGACAAATTACGCCTGCACTGGCAAACCCGGTTACAGCAGCCCTTAGATCCAGCTGACTGGGAAGACGTCCTGGAAGCCCTGGACAGAGGTACCCGTGAGGCACGATTAAAGTTCTGTCTTTTTAAGGTCTTACACGACTGGTACTGGTCCCCGGTAAAATTGCATAGGATAGGGCTCCTTCCGCATGCGCAGTGTTGGAGATGCCCAGAGACACACTGCGACCTAAATCATATCTTAATTGACTGTCCAACGGTCCGACCACTATGGGATGTGGTGAGCTCCACCTTGGCTGAATCGATGTTACTTCCGTCGCCGCTGCCCCCTTCCCTAATACTTCTACAAGATACGACCTCTCTTCCAGACCTCTCTAGACCGCATAAAAGACTGCTGCATACGGCACTAGCCACTGCAAAAATCTGCATACTCCGCCACTGGCGGTCAGAAATCTCCCCAACCCCGAAAGAATGGATCATAGCTATGACCCGCACGGCCACGTATGAAAGAATCATCTACAATTTGCAAGACCAAGCCCAAATTTTCACCCAGGTGTAGGCCCCCTTCCTGGCCGGGGGGTGCTCGTAGATTGCAAACTACCCCCCTTTCTGCTCTGTTCCCTGTCCCTCTTCCCTTCCTTTCCTCCCCCTATCCCCCCCCTTTTCCCCTTCCTCTCCTTCTCCTTCCTATCAGAGCAATACTGCTCCCCCCCCCTTTCTTCCCACTCCCTTTAGCAGTTCTCTCCCATAGACTCACCCCCACGCGCCGCCGGTAGGACACTCGTACTAAGCAGAAGTTGGTCGAGTACAGACAAATGTTTTAAGCCCCATCCTCCCGACGTTCCGATCCCCCCCTCCGCCAACTACATTACCCTAGGGTATGCTATCGCTTGATGCTATGATCCCCAGGCCTGGCACGGACGTCCTATGACCCAGGTACCCAGTTACCTTGCGACCTATTCCTAACTCAGGTGGCGACACAGCACAGAGCTTGTCCTCTTATTCCCAGAGGGCCAGACGACTCAGTCCTCATGTCCATACCACCCGGCTAGCTTGCCTATTTGTTTAAATTGTTTATCCTCCCTGCTATCTCGCATCCCCACCCGAGGGTCCTATACCCTTACAATTTTATAATCATTATAACGTGATACAAGTAGGCACTGCGTCTCCGCCCCGTCTCATACCTCTTATCTTTATTTTCATCTCTTTCCTTACCACCCCTTCCCTTTTCCCATGTGATTTGATCACAACATGTTTTTCCTAAATTACGATCAACAACACCCCATTGTCCCACCCGCTCCCCCATTTCATTGATTCAAGGTATACAACTGTTGATAACTGTTGGGGATTCAACCCTACTTGGGTTTTGTACGACTTTGCAATGTTCACAATAAAACCTTAATAAAAAAACTAAAAAAAAATAGGGCTAGCTCAATACCAAAAATCCATTGTACAACAATGTGTTGCCAAAGGCTATTTTTCCCAGCTAACATATAACTGGCCGACATAGAAAAATATCCCTGTCTTTCACTCATTTGGTAGCTGCAAAAAGCATGAACGAGTTCACCACAACAAATTTAGAGTTGTAGTCCACATCATCTGGAGAACCACACCTTGACCAGCAATACAAAAGCAACATCTCTAATAAAAACAAAGTGTTTTGAGCACTATTTATGATCCACATTGGTGTTTTAGTCACTCACTGAATCAACACCCCAGTCACTATCATACTCTCAAAAGATAATCCCCGTAACTACTGTGATATAAAATTTGGTTCTACGATTTACTGTGCCTGGGGAATCAGAATTAGAGATAATGGATGGGACAGATGTACAAAGAACTCTTTGTAAAATACTAGTCACAATTTACAACCAGTAGATTTGTGACTAGTGTGGTATTCTGCAAACCAACCTATGTATTACTAGGTCAGTTCCCAAAATATTGAATAGTAGTGGGTCGCAATTCACCCTACCACATGAATATTAATGAGGTACATCACAAATTGTGACCCACTGTGATTCACATGATTCATAGCTGTCACAGGGACAGTGGCTTGCTGGGGTCAGAGGAACACCAGGTCTGTGATTACTTTTTAATAAAGAAACGTGTTGTGTCTAAAAAAAAAAAAAAAAAAAAAAAAAGAAACCACATAGCCCCCAATAATGATTACATTTAAATTGTTATTAATATATCACAAGGTCACTGTGATAAATGCATGCAATGTTTTTTGCTTGAGAGCACATGATTAATTGCAGAACCCAACATTCAACCACTGGCTTAACAAGTAACCCTGGGTTTCAGAGTAGCGTGCTTCCCACTGTGAAATGCTTCAATGCCTCATCATGGGTAGTAAGTGCTATATAAATACAATTACAAAATAAAGTTTACACCACTTACACTGGATTAGGCTACTTACAGAGTAAGTGTCAGGGAGATTGTGATGTGTCCAGCTATGCTATTCTGGTTCAGTACAAAAGTCAGGACAAGAACCCAAGTCTCTGGTAACTAGGTAAACTGTACAGTATTTCCCTTCCTCGTTACATGGACCACTGGAGAGTCTCCAGCCACCAACTGGGTATATTAACTCTTACAGCTAATGTGATTAGACTAAAGAGTTGAAATGAAGGCTGAAAAGATTAAAATGTTGTCAAGGTAATTGTGCAGAAGACATTTACCTCCTTGTCATTGGCAGCTGGAAGTTCCATACCACATTCATCTTTCTTAAGATGTTTCATTTACCTGACTTCATGTGGAAGGAAGTTTGTGATGTCACATTTATCTCAGTCGGTGGAGTGGTTTATACAGCGGCGGCCGCCACAAATGTCAAAGGAGGGGTGGCGGGGACAGGGGAAACAACTTAAAAAAAAAACACTTACCTTTCTCGTCACCGCAGCTCACCACCTCCTGCCGCCTCGAGCTCTTCTTCTGGTGTCCCGGCATTCACTAGGACACCAGCACAGGCTCCCAGCAATCCTGGTGCTGCTTTCATGCTAAACGTGGCATTAAAGCAGAGTCAGGATTGGTCTGGTCGGCTCGGACTGCCGCTCAGACACAACCCTGGGGTCTGCGCAGTTCTCCACCCAGTCTGTGTACACAACTGTACACAACCTGGCAGGAGAAACCTAAGTCCGCACGCGTGTTTGGCTGGCCTGAGACAGCCGGCCAAACACACATGCGCACTTAGATGTACTCTCTCCTCCTCCCCTCTCCCACCTCCAGTGACCCAGCCCCTCCCCTTCCTGCACTGCTGGCTGAGCCAACAGATGAAAAATAAAACAACATTAAACTATCATTTTATTTTTCATCTCCTGGCTCTTGGCCAGGGGAGCAACGCTCCTCTGGCATTGCGGAGGAGCCGCCCCTGGGTTTGTATTTTATTTGTGAATTTGGTACTGCTTTGTTGGGGTGAGTACTGTCGCCTCTACCTCAGCACAGAGATAGTGTAATATAATTACCTCAGTCGTCGGTGAGGGGCTTGTGAAACACGCTTATTCTTGTTTTAGAACAGACCCGGAACTAATGAGTTTATTGGGCACCTGACTTGGGCAACGCCAGAAATTAATTAGAAACTGCCAGTCTGAGGCAGCCCTGACAAAAAGTGGACTACCAAGGAGTTTCAGCACCGCGGTAAGTGTGTTCCCTCGAACCCCCAAAGGCCACTGACTGCTCCTGAGCACCTAGGAACATTATGAGGTGCCGATAGCACCCCGCAGCCCCACTTCACCCTTTCTTACGTCATTGAAATGCATAATGTGCATAGCACGTTGTATTTTTTAAGATATCACAGGGTGGGTGTTCCTTTCAGAGGTAGGGGGCTTGAATGATGGAGGACAACACAACTCACAACCCACACCACACCTGGCATACTTGTCAATTCTTTCCTTTCTCGAAGGAAGCCTTCATATTCTTTCATCGATTTTTGTTTTCTTACTTTATCTGCCCCTATTGCACACCACTCCCACCTCTAATAGTTTTGTCGTGGTCTCACAGGCTCCATTGACCGCACTCATACGGGACACATAAACCTCCTATTGGTATGGGACTGTAAGCTACTTACTGGTTTGAATGGGCCTGAAGGACCCAGGGGAACAGCAGACCATTTTCATATAGGCGTATACACGAATTGCTATTGTCGATGGACTATACGTCTAGTCACTGCTCAAACCTGTGATGTTTTGGAATTAGTCAACTCTTTTTTTCAGCGCTTCCTAGAAAACTATTGAGTTTGAGGTAATTTGTTTGGAAATTTTTGCTGTAAAAGCATTTGGACCAATTAAAAAAGTAAATACAGCGAGAACGCCACTCCGCCACGTACTTACGCCCCACCAGAGGGTTCAGCCCGCTTGATGTAATGCCTGTATTACCACTTAAATAGGTTATATTGATTTGTATAGTGCACTAATCACCCAAGAGGTTATCCAAGCACTTGAGCAGATGTGTAGGTGTTGGGCCCCAAGGTGCTTATATGAAGAGCCAGGTCCCTAGCATCTTGTGGAAATCAAGAAGTGAAGAGGTGGGTCTAATGTGCTGAGGGTGTTCTTTCCACGTCTTTGGTGCGATGCAGGAGAAAGAGCGACTTCTTGTTTTGCGGATGCAGGAAATGTGTGAGAGTGAAGCAGAGTGTAGATCTCTGGTAGGTTGGAGAAAGTGTACGCGGCTGTTCTGGTATTCAGGTCCTGTGTTTTGTAGGGCTTTGTATGTGTGCATTTGAAATTTGAATTAGCTACGCGTGTGAATGGGGAGCCATGAAGCTTCTTATAGATGAGGAAAGACATTTTTCACTTCTGTTGGAACGGAAAAGTCCCTTGCGTGGTATGTGTACCCCTGCATTTAGTGCCCCAGTTGCGGAGATATGTGAAACTTTGGCAGTGATTTTTGGTCATGGCCAACGTGGATCATGCGTGTATGGTACAAACTGAGCCTGTCTCATGGACTGCAGTCTGCGTAGACAGGAAGCGGCTCTCGTAGTGCTACCCTCAAGTGGTGGAAGGCTATTCCCTTCACCAAGAGTTAAGTAGCATGAGTGCAGTGGTGGCAGCATGCCTTGCTCTTAGGTCGAGCGTGCAAGTGCTTTCACCTGTTGCAAATATTGTGGGCTTTTAACCACACCTATGTCATGCCCATAACTTTCACTCGTTCATGGGCTTGCCTTTCATAGATCCCTTGATGTCATTGGTAAATGTTTTACGGGTGTCCCTCCTTGGGGCAGTTTTATTACTGCCTTGCAGACTGCCCCTGTTACACAGATAATTGCATGATTGCCGATATGTTTGACTGTGTGTGAACTTCTTTTTCTTTTTGTGTCTCTCCTTCGCACTCACGGCACCCATGGCGTTTTGAATCGGCTCGCTTATGTCAACTGTTTACTTTTCCGTTTCAATTTATGTGGCAAGAAAAGTCCAGTTAGGAATTTACCATACTAATATCGCTAATTTGAGCAAATACGAGACCCATTGCATTGCAAATGTTTGTTATTTTAGTTTTAGTGAATAGTAGAGTGAACAGTCCTCCTGTGTCACTAGAGTGGTGCCTCCTGGGCACTCTGGTAAAGTTCTGCAGCTGTGTGCATAACTCACTCTTAGCCTGTCTTGGATTGTGTGCAGTCCTGGGATGTATATGTGCCTGTGGTAAAGTACAGTGCATCCGAAAATAGCGCACATGGTTGCAGAAGTATGTTGGGGTGTATGAATGCCTGTGCGAGGGTACAGTACCTTGGAGGCTGCACACATGTGCATGCATGAGCACAGTAGTGTGTGTGTGCTTGCAATTGACCCAACACATGGAAGATGCTGGGTTCTATTTTGGGAAGCCCAGAGCTTGCAGTGGTAGAGGTTTCCCTCAGACACATTTGTGGATTACTGCATCTCTGAGACCCGGGTGATACACACATCGGAGGAAGGAACAGCCAGGCTTTTCAGTGCACATCAATAGGAGCTTTTTGATTCTGAAGGAAGGTCACTGGTTTAAGAGGCCTGGACACATATGAGGAAGGAGATGGGGCTGATAAGAGAATCATAAATAGTGGGGCTGAGGGCCTTTGGTAACTTTTTGATGCACATAACCATGAGGCTGATATTCAGGTGTGAACCTCTAGTCACTCCTATGGTCCATGTTTGGGGATATCAAGAATGGAGACTATCCTTCTGTAATAGACTGCTCTCTGGAGGAAGAGCACAACAAATCAATAGGCAGTTCAATGACAGCAACCCCCAGAACATGAACATCAAAGACTGAGACCCTAAATGACAACTGTGTCTCAAAATTGACTATTAAAAGAGGAGATTGAGACTTCCAAATTGTCAAACTGATGCTGGGCATCAGCGTGGAAATGTTGAGCACAAGTTCTGCGTGTTGTGCCCAGGCCTGGGGACTTACGGGTCTGCCGGTCTCCCATACTGGGAGGGGGGCATCACCCAGGAGAATCAAGAACACTTGTCTGCAGCCTGGAGCACCAAACACAAGGCCTGTGGGGCCTGTGTCTATGCATATCACTGCTACGTTTTAGGAAGAAGATTGCCTGAAGGGAACAAGACCCTGAGGAACTCCAACTGAGAGGATCCTTGGAGCATAATGTGTGATTGTAAGAGTGTAATGTGAGATCCAAGTCTGTCGAGAACAGTGTGCCGATCGGGTCGAATACTCTGGTGCGCTGTGCGACCCCCATATGCCAGATGTGGCCTGCAGAGAGTCCTGGACTGCTGCACCAATTGGGTCGTCTAACCATATGTTTTGTTCAAGCTCCTAATTTCAGGAAAAGGCCACTGCTGCAAGGGCTGCCGCTCTGGTGCTATACGGCCACGAAAGGAGGGCCTGTGCCCTTGACAGTGCAGGGACCCAAAGAGGGCTGTTGCTATATCAAATGCTTATACAGACGCCAGGATGCCAGAAGGGGATTGCAGAGAAGACCAAGAGCTGTCACCCCCTGTGTGCTGTGAAGATACCCTGCACATCAGGACAGGTCGTAGTCCAAGAAGAAGGCTAAGGGTCTACCATGCTGGGTGAGGGGACGGCACCAAGGAGAAACAAAAAACAATCTCCTGGAGCACCAGCTTTAGTCCTGGGTGCCCTGTGAGGAGAAGGAGATTAAAACGCAAAAGAAATGCCTTTAGACCATGCGACCAGCCACACTTGACAGGCCGCAAACCAAAAAGTCTCTTGGTTTGAGAGGAATCTCTGTTTTAAATGACGAAAACCCTCACCCACACTTAAGTGGCATGCTTCATCATAGGGTTCCACTTCACACCACTTCCCAGAGGTCCGTGGTGTGGGTTAAAACTCACACTCGGGTAGGAGCCCTTAAGAGCTTTTGTTTGGGGTAGGGCCATATATGAGTTAATAGGGTGTAGTTGCGTGTGGCAGTGTGTGGTACAGGCGGCGAAAAGGTTAAAAAACACTAGTTGGAATTAAACAAACGTTTATTATATGTCCCCAAAGGTATAATAAAATATAAAGGTGATATGTCTAAAGTAATTATAAAAAAGTAAATTACACAACCAGTGTGCCATGTGAATGTGTGTCTAATTATTGTTGTTGTCTCCTGTTGGAAAAGATCAAGATTCAAGAGAAAAACATGGCGATTAGTATGCAAGTTAATTTCTATCGCAAAAGCATGCATATGTGTACCCCAACAAAATGGTGTCCCCACCAGTCATCCTAGATGTGTGCACTCCAAACCTCCTACTGTATCTAGAGAACGGATTCATTCATACTGAATTATAATGGGAACCGTTGGCTTCTTACTCCTCGCATTGTGCTTTTCTGTCTGAGAAACTGCGAGTGGATGCATATCACCCGATGTTTACGGATAAGAGCATACATATATGCTTGTTATATTTATGTAATTTGTATGACCCACACTCCTCTCATATTTATAGGTTTGTAGTGCAGACAATGTGCATGATTGGCACACTCACCATTGTATCTTATGGTCAGCAATCCAGCCCATAGTTAACAATTGTAATGTTTGTCACCTCTTCAATTTATCAGAAATATCAGGGACAACCGGGCTTTATTTTTTCTCACGAAGTTCCATAGCTGTGTGAGTAACGTTCAGCCATAAATAGTGTAATTCTCTTGGGGCTCAACACAAGAGTTGGCTCGTGACAGGGGCTTCAGGACTGCTCACAATGGGGAATGCTTCTTGGCAGGGCCGGACTAGGAACCCAGAGCAGTCCTGGCATATTTTTCAGACCAGCCACCAGGTGAGTTGGGGGTGTGGGGTGGCGGGAGTACTGTGGTTTTTGTTACTGTGTGACTAGGGGCTGATATTGCAGCACTTCTGAAAAACCATCCCCCAGTAGCAAGACCGCCCCCCCCCCACCGCTAAAAAACAGCCCCCACCCTTTCGGCCTACCGGGGAAAAGCCCGGTGCCCACTACGACCCTCTTGGTCTGATTAACCATAAAGGTGGCCATGTGTAAGGACTCACTAACTGTAAATAAAGTTTCAGAGATAGAAACCAGAGCATTGATGCCCATAAACAATGCTTCATTAGTATATATTACAGTGAGAGAATCTGTAATCCCACACCTGACATTCCAAGGTCCACACAACTGAAAGTGGTTCAATCACTACTGCAAACAGTGTGGGAGAAAGAGCCCAGCCCAGCCTGATGCCCCTAAAAAATGGAAGGGGAGGAGAGAAAGTACTTAATGTTGAGAAAATAGTAGCCAGGATCTTTTCTACTGTCTTATGCAGTAGCTCTCAACTGATGAAGTTAAAGTCTTCATTAATGCAATAGAGAGTGCTGCCACTTCTTGACAGCCAGAAGCATGGGCCATGAGCAAGTGCAAGCGATGACTGGCTTGACTGGAGTTTATCCCTAACACAATACCAGACTGGTCTGGATGTTTCAGTCTACAGTCAACCTATTAGACAGTACCTTAGCAAGAATCTTTCGGTCACGTTTCCATAGTGAACTACTATGACAAACAAGTCTTTACCTGGTTCTGGAAGTCCTGACAGAAGACCTGAAAATGTAAAACATTTGGTAAAATCCCCTGCATCATCCCAGAGACCGCGAAGAGGCTGATATGGAGGCAGTTTCAAGGATGCACAAGTGCTCTAGGGGTTTCCAACAGGAGAGTGGAGGAAATGTGTATATGTTGGTATGACCTTAGGACCAAGGAAAGAAATGCAGCTGAGAGGTAGGAGGCAGCTGCAACAAGCAAACCCTGCATCGAGACATCATTATCACCAATGCAACTTTTGATGGAGTCTAGTTTCCAGCCAGAGGCGGGGACTAGAGTATCAACAATAGGTACATCATCTCCAATATGAGAAACCTGTTAAACTGAACAGCAAAGTGTAATAATACATTTTCGAAAAGGCAACACAAATCCTTTATGCTACAATCCATGCTGGATTTTATATACATCTCACACAATGAGTTGTAGTTATTGTAGTCTTTGTAGAATGAGCCTTTCCTTCATAAGCAAATATAACGCATATCATGTACCAAAAAGGGACAACGAAATTACATTATTTATATGCTCCACACATATCACAGCTACGTTTTAATTTTTACCTTTTTGACAAGTGTACTGTGCTTACTTTTAGGAGGATAGTAAACCTAAACATTGTCACATTTTAACAGCAGACCCATAATGAACCAACAATGCACATGCTCTCTGCCCTAACAAAGCACCTACCCAGGGAATCTAGACATAGCGAGAACCATCAAAAAAGGATGATACCTTTAAAAAAGAAGAGGAAGTCACTATTCAAACTATTTATCCTGTGCAGAAATCCACTCACTTAACACAACAAGGGGGTTATTACAACTTTGGAGGAGGTGTTAATCCGTCCCAAAAGTGACGGTAAAGTGACGGATATACCACCAGCCGTATTATGAGTCCATTATATCCTATGGAACTCGTAATACGGCTGGTGGTATATCCGTCACTTTACCTTCACTTTTGGGATGGATTAACACCTCCTCCAAAGTTGTAATAACCCCCCAAGTGTATAGAGACAGGCCTATACATCAATCATTATGCAGCCAGACAGGCCTTCTATGTAACATGTCTTCCGATGTTACCAGGGGTACCATTGGGCACACCTACTGCATCACAGCTCCATAGTTTGGAGAAATCTATGTTCATTATTCAATGAAAATAGCCTAGGGACATATGTGAGCTAAGTAGGAGGGTAGAAGAGCTCAGGAAAGCCTTGTCTGAAGGAAATGAAAGGATTTGCTTCTGTGTTCGACCTAGCAGATTAGTGTCACTGCTACTGACTCAGATGTGAAGAACTGTTAACGCGTCCCTTTAAGATAATTTATTACACATCAGGACTCGTTTCAGGCCAATGAATCTTTTGACCCAGTTGAGAGACACCTTAGGACGAGATAACTAATCAGTATGTCAATCAATACGTCTAGGATGTCATCAATATTTATCACAACAATACATTTCACTTTAGTCAAAGTCATTAATTAATTCGAAACTACTACCATGACCTTGCAGTAATGAATAACCACACCAGTTTAGTAGAATTTTATGAGTTTTATTCCCTATTGGTTACAATTCTAAAAGAAGATGCGTTAATCTCAAAACCAAGAAACATAATAGCATAGTCACGATGTGGCAACTTTGATAAGATTTCATTAGGGCAAGAATCACAAACATCAAAACATAACATGGCGTAAACATAGATCAATTTAGCAGAGTGTCAATAACGCGTCAGTTCAACATAGCATAGTTTCGGTCGTTTGTTTATTTGCGTCAGTTTAGTGAACACCTGTCCTAACCACTGATTAGCATTAGCATGTTGGGCTTCATGCAAAACAATTTAGAACACCAATTTGGAAAACATCTAACTATGGTGTCTGTCAAAAGTAAGCAGTTGGTACCTTGAAAGGAAAAGCAAACAGACAAATTACAATTGCATTGTCATAATTACCCTCCAAGGTTTAGGTCAACGCACAGGTTCAGTCTTCGTCTTCAGGACATCAGTCAAATCGCCATCAGTCAAAACTCAGCTCCGGGGCAAAATGGGGCACTTCCCTCATAAGGAGGTAAAGTGTAAATGGGCAATCTAAGGAAAAGGATGGTTTAAGTAAACCAAAGTAAGTCACCAAACAGAGTGACAAAGTTTCTGGATAAAATCAATAGCATTCCCTACCTATTTCTAAATGGCTCCCTGTGACATGGGTTTTTATCCCTTTTTCATTGTACATTCCCCTAAAATTCTATTGGACGTTGGTCATACCCCACTATCTTTATCCTATTAGAAAAGAGATTATGGGGGTCATTCTGACCCCCGCCGGCGGCGGAAGCCGACCGCCTGGCGGGAACCGCCAGAAGACCGGCGGTCATTCTGACTTTCCCGCTGGGCTGGCGGGCGACCGCCAAAAGGCCGCCCGCCCGCCCAGCCGGAAAGCACCAGCAACGAGAAAGCCGGCTCCGAATGGAGCCGCGGAGTTGCTGGTGTGCGACGGGTGCAGTTGCACCCGTCGCGATTTTCAGTGTCTGCTAGGCAGACACTGAAAATCAATGTGGGGCCCTGTTAGGGGGCCCCTGCAGTGCCCATGCCCTTGGCATGGGTACTGCAGGGGCCCCCAGGGGCCCCACAACACCCGTTCCCGCCAGCCTGGTTCGGGCGGTGAAAACCACCAGAACCAGGCTGGCGGGAAGGGGGTCGGAATCCCCATGGCGGCGTTGCTTGCAGCGCCGCCGTGGAGGATTCACAGGGGCAGGGGAAAACCGGTGGGAAACCGCCGGTTTCCCTTTTCTGACCGCAGCTTTACCGCCGCGGTCAGAATTGCCCTTGATGCACCGCCAGCCTATTGGCGGTGCATCCTCCAACCACGGCCCTGGCGGTCCATGACCGCCAGGGTCGGAATGACCCCCTATGTCATTAATCTTTCACCCCATATTATTTTACAAGCTTCTCATTGGTCCTCATGTTCGATGTCTTCAGAGGTAGCACGTCATGTATGATTTCATCTTTCTGTAATTCTTTGCACATCTTTTGGTCAGTAGCTCCATTGTCTTCACCGGTTTGAATGACCTTGTACATTACATTAATCTACACTGTTGCATTTTGTCTTAATAATTTCTACAAGCAATGAAGAATTCATGGGAAAGGATCTAGTATGGTTACATTTCAGCTTCTAGTTTGAAGAAAACAAGAGATCATGTCCTTTTGCAAGTCAGCACACTGCAAGATAGGAAAAATGCATTTAATATGAGAGCCAAGCAGCTAAGCTTCGGCTCATGCTAACTTAAGGCCTACAAAGATTTCAGCACAAATTCAATAATGCAATCATTAATAATTAATATTAAACTTATTCAGTATAACATTTTATAAACATTTTAGTCATCATTATTAGTCCATGTATACATTGACGGCCACTCCCCGTGGTCACATTTCAAGTGCACGTTTAAACAAAATACATCAATACAATTACTTAAGCGGCATTATCACACACTAGTTCATAAGCATCTCATGTTAATATAGATTATATAAACTATGCTCTCTCAGTCCCTCTGCTGATGACGTTCGTCATCACACAAACCTTTCCTTTTCGACCTTTCACTTTGAATTTTTCACCTTGCGCATAATGCGCATTTCAACATCTTGTCCCTTGTGTGAACTTTCCCAAATTTCATTAAACATTTTCTCCCTTTCACTTTCCTCATTCTTCTTATTTCTCTTTGTCCAATTTCTTTTAATTTTGTCATTAATTTTGCATGCTTCCCATAAACCTAATAAACAGGCCAGAACAATTAATAAACCCCCTAATATTTTGGAAGAACCCCATTCCAAATGTTGGTAAACCAGCTCCCTACTCTGGCAATTCCTTTTCCCACTTTCTCCCACACTCCAGGTTCCTTCAAATCCTTCAAATCTGCACTATCTCTAGTTAGGTTAGTAAGCATACCTCTAATCTTTTTACTACTGTCCGGTATATACGAGCAACAATGACGCTCGTTGAGCATCTTGCAGACTCCGCCGCTCTTTTCTAAAAGAATGTCTAAAGCAAGCCGATTTTGAAGAGTCATAGCTCTTTCCGCAGCAAGTTCAGTATCCCTCAGGAGTATAGCCCCTTTAAAATTTGTCAGCATGTTATCCACAATAGTGGACAACTTTTGAATCTTTGTCGGGTTTAGAATAACCCCTACTGAAGGAATTATGGCTCCAAATATGTCACCAACGACAGCAGCCGCTGTCTCTCGTTTTTGTCTAGCATGTTGTAATTCAGACTCTTTAGGTATTTTTTTTAAGTCATCAATCTGGTAAACCTTTGGGAAAACTATCCCCAAATAACATGTCCCATACCATCCCTTAGGGAGACGGTAATAAGCATTTAGTCCACAGATATAATAGATCCCAGGGATCGCTGGATCCTGTCCATTTAACATGAATGTCCATTTACTCTGAAACAAAAACACATGCCTGCATTCACTCGTTCCCACAAATAAAGTGTCATGTTCAGATTTTGGCCTGTATATACAAAGCCTTCCTACATGTAATGCATCTATAGCTAATTTGCCTTGCGTCTTTATTGCAGTGTAAGCATAATAATTTGCAATTGTGCGTTTCTCTAGCCCCTTTTCTAGTCGCTCTTTCAAAGCTTTGCGTCTATCATCAGTGTGATGTAAGAAGCTTTTCTCTTCAGGTGTTAATAAGCAAGTCAGATTGTTGCGGTGTGCACAAGCTGTCCCAAATGTAAGTGTCGGCTCAAAGAAACCTCTAACTATTTTTATACTATGCTCCTTAGCTAATTTGTTCAGAAACTCAATCACTGGCACAAAAGAAAACACCACATCCAAATTTGAATAGAAGTATTGCACATGCTCTTGAATATAGAATCTTGTTAGTAGTAAACTACAACTTATACCGTAAGTTAGTGGAAGACTATGATAAGTGACCCCTTCTTGTACTGATGAAGGAATCTTTGTGCACACATAACAGTTTTTCACATCCATGGGCTTAACATACTCATTCAGCAAGCGATAGAAGACGTTAGTGGAGAGTTTCCCTTTTGAGTTAGTTGCCTCATGCAAGTGTTTTGTATCTTGCTGAAACTTTTCCCACGGTGTTAGTGTTGTAGTCTCAGGTTTTGAAGCATTCTTATCCAACCACGGCAGTCCCACAATCACACCTATAATTATTATCGCACACACAATAGCTAATATAACACTTAACCAACCACATACCTTACCCTTCTTGCTACTACCCCTATTATAAGCCATGGTCTGTAAAGAATCATATAGCAGAATAACTCAAAACATACAATCAACTTGAGGACGATACAAAAGCTCTTTTTTTTTTCTTGCAAAGACTCTTTCTTTCTGCGTGTATTTACAGCGTTTCACTCACTCCAGGACCCTTTTGTCAATCAGGTTAGCAGCTTGTCATAATCGGGTTCTCAAAGTCAATTCAGGTTATCAGTGACACATCCGGTAGTTTATAAGTCTCTTTTTCAGCTTTTCAGCTTTCAATTTTCCTTTTCAATTTCATTTTTAACACAGTCTCTTTCTGTGATTGATTTCAGGTACCGTAGTATTGGCCTGGTACTTCTCGATCAAAACAGAACGCTAAGAATTCTTGTTGCCATTCAGATGTCGTTGCATATGCCCATTCAGGACCTGCATATCTTCTATGTGCAGTTCTTTTTCTTTTCAATCTGCGTTTGCTTTGCAATTCTCCTTCACTGAGATCCTCTACTCGAGATATATCAGCTTCTTCTGTTATTGTTTCACCTGGTACTACCTTTTCTTTCGCAGCCTGTTTCTCTGGCCAGTTATCACCTTTGTGCATCTTCTTCCTGCTTGTCCTTTCAGGACGCTGAACAGCACCCTCCTCTTGTGCTATGCTGTTTTCTCTTGACGGACCTGCAACTGGCTCAGGGGTTGCCAGTGTGCTTTGGCCTCTCTCTACTATTTCCCCTTCTTCTTCTTCTGGGTCTGTAACAGGTTCAAGCTCTAACCCGTATCCGTCTACTTCTGGGAGAACCTCTCCTTGATTTAGTTCTCCTGCTGCCTCTACTGAGATAGGCACACTGTCACCTCTCTCGAACTCGTTTACTGTTTGAGGGACTAGGCTGTTCTCAGTGGGCTCTCCTGCAGTCTCAGTTCCCCCTTGGCTGTTTTCTGGCCCTGAGACTTCCTTCTCTGGACTTGCTGAGTTGGAAACTTCAAGTTCCTCATCAGTCGGACATGTTACCTTCTTTGTGTGACTGGCATGTATCCAGTTTGGAACGCCGGCACATTTCACAGCAGTGGTCGTTGTCAGTCTTACTTGATATGGTCCCTTCCAGAGCAGCTCCAAACACGGCTTTCTCACGTGCTTCTTGACAACCACCCAGTCACCGGTTTGCAGGGTGTGACCTGGATCACTGATCGGTGGCAATGTGTTGGCTTCCCCCTGGTGGGGAAAAGAGCGAACCACATCAGCCAAACCTTTGCAGTAGTCCAACACCATATCACCCGTGATATTCACAAGAGCATTTGCAGGTACCGCGGGCAACCTCATAGCTCTGCCCATAAGGATCTCATGGAGTGATAGTCCTGTCTTCTTATCAGGGGTGTTTCTCATTGACATCAGTACTAAAGGTAATGCATCTGGTCATTTCATATTGGTGGCTGCACACATTTTCGCCATTCTCAACTTCAAGGTACCATTCATTTGTTCTACTAGTCCTGATGCTTCAGGGCGATAGCTACAATGCAGCTTCTGTTCAATGTCTAATGCAGCACACAACAGCTTAATCACCTCATTGTCGAAGTGTCTGCCCCTATCTGATTCTAAAGAGACCGGAAATCCGAACCTGGATATTAGTTCTCTAAGCAGCAGCTTTGCAACTGTGAGACTGTCATTTCTACGTGTGGGGTAAGCTTCAATCCAATGGCTGAAAACACACACAATCACCAACACATACCTCAATCCTCCACAAACAGGCATCTCAATGAAATCCATTTACATTTTGCTAAATGGCCCGCCAGCTCTCCCTATATGGCTCAAAGTTACCACAGTCCATTTTCCTGCATTCATCTGTTGACAGATGATGCACCTGTGACAATTAACTTCTGCGGCTTGTCTGAATTTCGGGTTAAACCAGTCAATTTTGAATGACCTGATCATTGCATCTCTCCCAAGATGTGCCTGTCCATGTTAAAGTCTTGCAAATTGTGGCAAAAGACTGTTTGGCAAAACCAGTTTCCCCTCCTCTGAGACCCATAAGTCGTCAGCTCTCTGTACACATTGCATTCTCTGCCAGGAGAGTTTCTCCTCTATGCTAGCACAACCCTGTAGTGATTTTAATGCAAAGTTCAAGCATGTTTCATTTTTAGTTTGCGGTAACAATTCCCTCTGATCCTTAAACGATATCCAGTTCAATGCGCAAAAGCTTGCGACTTGATCTGCATAGCCGTTTCCCATTGACACAAAGGGCCTGATTCTAACTTTGGAGGACGGTGTTAAACCGTCCCAAAAGTGGCGGATATACCACCTACCGTATTACGAGTTCCATAGGATATAATGGACTCGTAATACGGTAGGTGGTATATCCGCCACTTTTGGGATGGTTTAACACCGTCCTCCAAAGTTAGAATGAGGCCCAAAGTCTTGTGACTTAACATGAGCATTGCATTTCTCCACGGCAATTTCAAGAGGTAACTGAATCGCATGCAACAAGTCCTTAATGTGTTCGCCATTTTTCACTGGTGAACCAGAAGAGGTCATGAAACCTCTCTGTGACCACAATTGGCCAAAATCATGTACAATCCCAAATCCATATCTGCTGTCAGTATAGATAGTGACTCTCAGATTTTCAACTGCGTGGCATGCCTTAGTAAGGGCAATTAATTCTGCCACTTGTGCGGAATACACTCTCTTGAGCCAGGAAGCTTCAATGATACCAGCTATGGTACACACAGCATATCCAGCTCTCAGCATTCCGACTGAGTCTCTCAAACAGGATCCGTCAACAAACATAATGCAGTCATTTTCTTTTAACTGCGTATCTTGAATGTCAGGTCGGGGCTTGGTACATAGTACTGTTACCTCAAGACAATCATGCTCCACTTCCTCTTCATTATTAATCTCAGTACTTTCAACAGGAAGTAGAGTTGCCAGGTTCAATACAGTACATCGCTTCAAGGAGACATTTGGTGACCCCAAAATAATTGTCTCATATCGGGTAAGTTGGGCATTTGTCATGTGCTGGGTTTTAGTTTGAGTCAACATAATTTCAACTGAATGTGGAACCATTAATGTTAGGGGATGTCCCATCACTATGCCTTCACACTGCGTGAGGCTTTGACCAACTGCTGCAACTGCACGCAAACAACCCGGTAAGGATGCTGCGACGGGGTCCAAAGTAGCTGAAAAATACGCTACAGGACGGTTTGCACCTCCATGGACCTGTGTCAAGACAGACAAAGAATGGGGCGTGGTCTGGCCGCGATCCATGATGGCCGCCTGAGAGCCGAGCTCCGCACGGCGGCGGGCCACGCGGCGGTGGCGGCGGTGCTGGAGGCACTCCAGGGGACCCCCGAACGCAGCGGGGCCGGCATAGGAGTTGGAGACGACGAACGGCCGACATCTGCGACGCGGGGGGAGCGCCCTATCCGGAGGCTCCGGGCGGAGCGAAGGGAGCAGGCTTGAGGCCTACGGCAGGCCTCTGAGCCGCGGCCTCGAGTGAGGAATCACCCCGACACGGAGAGACGCTTCCCTCGCTGAAGCCCGTGGTGGGGGAGCGCGCCCCCCGTCCCTACCTGCGCCTTGACAGTGGCTCATCTGCGGTCCCCAGAGCCGGCAACAAGCCAGGACGCCGCCTGCCCCCTCCCTCCCGATCGATCGCTGCCGGAGGGGGAGAACAGAGCCGACCAACATTACGGCCCAGAACAACAACAGGAGGTGGCCCGATGCTGACGACGTGCCTCCCAGTGCCTCTCCACCCTTCCACTTTCTGCCGGGGGTGACGGGATCGGCGACAAGAGGCCTCACCACCAGTGGAGCGCAACGGACGGCTACCCCCACCCCCTAGCCTTACCTGCTTCAGAGAAGGCCCCCTGAGAAACGACAGAGGCCCCTGAGAGGACGGAGAGGTGAGGGCCGAGCCGGTGAGTCAGAGAGGATGAGAGACGTATGGAGATGAGGGTGGTGGATGAGTGAGAGAGGGGCCGGGAGTGAGGAGAGAGAGAGAGGAATATAACAACGTGCGAAGAGAGGAAGAAAACGACGGGAAGAGGAGAAGGGAAAGAGCAAAGGAGCAAACACTACCTAATAAAAAGAGGGGCAAGCACAGGAGGGGGCAAGGAGTAAGGAATAAAAAAGAAAAAAAAAAAAAAAAGGAGAAAAAAAAAGAGAATGGAAAACGAACAACACAAACATAACAACAAAAGGAGCAATACCACACTAACAGGAAAAGTGAAAGCCACTGTAGCCTCCAACAAAGCTAGAACTAACGAGGCATGCAGAGCAAAGAGGGCCAGAATAACATCGGACCTCGGCTCCAAAACAACTCCTCTCCCACAGAACAGCCCTGTGGGACGCTGAACGCTATAGAGCCAACACCAAGATCCTTTCCCTCGTACATATACACCAACGACAGCTCCACTTGGAGAGGTACTCACCTGAACTCACCCCCCTCCGTCACCCTCTCTCCTCTGCCGCCCACACGCCCACGCTGATCGCCCTCATTGAGACACAGACAGGCACCCCCTTGGATCCCCACCTGCATGGAGAAACCCGCAATGCCCAGAGGCAAGACGGCGGGTAAAGTACCGTGTAAACCTGCTCGCCAACTACTCTTCTCTGAAGCCCTGCGCCAACAGAAATATCCTGCTACCGCAGACTCTCACACGACACCATGTCAGACGACACTCAAGGAGCATCAATGGATCATATACTGCAGGAGATATCGGCAGTAGGCCGCAAACTGGAAGGTATGGACACTGCCATGTCAGCATTAACAGCGGAAACGAGATCCATGCGCTTGGAAATAGCGGGCTTCCAGTCACAAATCTCTGGACTGGACCATCGAGTAGCGGCTGTGGAAAGTCAAGTGGTCTTACAGACTGACAGAGATCAGGAACTCTTGTACCTTCGCAGCAAGTTAACCGACCTTGAGGACCGAAGCCGCAGAAACAATGTCCGCTTCCTTGGATTCCCAGAAGGCATTGAGGGTACAGATATCCTCTCTTACCTGCGAGACACGCTTCCCAAACCAGCCGACATAACATTTGACCCCCCTCTGGAATTTCAAAGAGCGCATAGAGTTGGTTTCAAGAGACAAAACGGAAAAGATCGTCCTCGCCCAATCATAGCCTGCTTCCTCCGGCACGGGCAGGTCCGCCAACTGTTACAATTGTCCCGAAGGCAAGGCCCACTCCGGCTCGGTCCCCTTTAAATCCGCCTTTCAGCAGACTTCTCCAAAGAAACAGCAGATCGAAGAAGAGCCTTTCTCTCCCTTCGCCATCGCCTTCGCCATCTGGACATTAAATTCGGCCTCTTTGAGCCAGCCAGGATGTGGATAACTAAGAACGGAGAGTCACGAACCTTCTATGACCCAGAGGACCTGAAGTCATTCCTAGAGGGGCTGCATTATCCGACACAACCCATGGAATCAACAACCCAACCCCCCCAAGACACACAGAACCAAACTAGGGGAATGGGCCAATCGGAAATTGCTCTGGACACCGACGGAAGACCTACTACAGACCCCCAAACCAGGGGCAGAGACCTGGAGAGATTAACAAAAAGTTTTGATGACAGGGGCCAAGTCCTACAGGCGGTGGCGACGCACACACAGCTGCCAGACAGAGACAAGTCCCGATCCCCTCTGAAACCCTAGGTGCCTGCTACCTGAAACCAACATGGACACAGTTTTCCTACAAGCCCTCGATATCAACAACCACAGACTGTCATAGAAACGTTGCAGGAAACACAGGAACTTTATGACGAAAGAGTCCTGACACAGAGAAATGATGAGTACTCTATTTTAATGTATACTCTTCAGACATTGTACCAGGGAGAACCGCCCCCCCCCCAGAAGGCTTTAACCGTCTCGGACTGCTTAGACTGTTCGGATTGTGTGATAGTTTTTGTTGGCTCCCGATTACTCTTGTTTCTCAACGTCCCTCCCCTTCATGTCGGGTAACACTTACCATATCCCATATCACTTCTTCCATCTAGAATCAGGATCTATAACGTCCTATGGAAAATATGGGAACTAACGCAATACCCTTGCACACTACTGGCTTGCCCTGGCAGGGTTGGGGCAAAATGATTCTGAACTGGGTTTTGAGCTCTAGACCCCGGTCTACTAACAAACGCAATAGTGATATAATGATGGGCGCTGGTGCAAAGCAGAACAGACCACAGATGCCAAGTCCCAGAGAATATACATGCCGCAAACCCTCACAATAACCAAGGGGAAGCGACCTCAGTAACAACAACACCTGCCCCTGTCCTTTCCTCGCGCTTCCCCCATCTCCCCCCCCCCCCACACAGGGACGCGGCTAACATGCGACCTCCCCTCCCCCCGTCCTCTGGTCACAAACACACCCCCCCCGGACACGACTGGAGGCATCTACGCGCAGGTCTGGGGTGGCTCGTGGGCACAACCCCCCCCCCCCCGGGTCGGGGGTCGAAGCTCAATCGGCCTAGGTTTTAGACCCGCCGGTTAAAGTTCGTGTACTTCGGGACTTGTATCCCGGTCTCCCTTCTTTACCTTCTTCTTTATTTCTTCTTTCCCCCACTGTCTCCTTTTTATTCTCTTTTCAACTCTTCTTCGTATCCAACGCACCTGCCACCCCCCCTCCTCCCCCCCGACACCCTCTTCAGTTCACAGAGTCCACCCCACTCCCCCGAGCTCACACCCCCGGGTGGGCGGACACAGGAAACGAGCATGCCCAACCAGATGGGAGCACCGGTATTTCCCCTCAGGGTGATATAATGGAACGTAAACAGCCTTACCCACTTTATCAAACGGAAGAAAGTCCTATCCTACCTTAACTCTAAGCAGGCAGACATCGCCTTATTACAAGAGACGCACCTAGACAGTCTTGAATCTGATAGACTACAACGTGACTGGGTGGGAACCGTCCTGTTTAGCTGCACCCCACCCTCACCCGATATGGAGAATGTCCCAAGAAAAAGCGGGGTGGCGATCCTCTTACGCAAAACCCTCCCTTTCAAGGTCGTCAAATCGTGGATGGACCCTGAGGGCCGATACATATTTACCAAGCTGAAAATCGGGGACTCAACACTGTGTGTGGGATCAGTCTATGCACCAACAGGTCCCAAACGCCTCTTCTTTCTCCAGCTCAATCGACTTCTAACCGAGATAGGGGCATCCCGTCACGTTATAGGAGGGGACTGGAACCTAGCAAGGGACGCAGCATTGGACAGAACGGGGCCTCTAGACACGAGTAACAACGCAGACAGAGCCATCCAGTCTGATATACTCGCGGATAATGGTTTGGTTGACCACTGGAGGCTGACTCACCCAACGGAGAATTTACCTTTCTCTCGCCAGTGCACGGTACCCAATCACGGATCGATGACTTTCTCCTATCCCATAATCTTGTGGCCCACACCCTGGAGGACGACATACTGGAGGGAGGCCTTTCAGACCACTCCCCAGTCCTTATAGCCACCCGCTTAGGCCTGGTATCCCCGGGCCGAAAACCCTGGAGATTAGCGATCCATCGATATCGATCCCCCCAAGGTAAGTTGCAGCTACAGGATCATGCGACCACTTTCGCACAAGACAACCTCGGTACGGTTGATTCAAGTCCAACTATGTGGGCCGCAGCCAAAGCCTCGATACGGGGACAGCTCATGCGGGATGCGGCGATAGCGAACAAAGACAGAAAAGAGCAACAAGCGGCTCTGGAACTCGACATATGCCGACTAACCAGACAATATACAGCACACACCTCCCTTCCAGGCCGCCGAAGTCTAGAGCAAGCCCAAATGGCCCTTAATGAGCTATACACCACCCAGGCCGAATCCGCATTACAGAGACTCCAAGGGAGACACTATGAACAGGGTGAGAAGGCGGGACGACTGCTTGCAGCCCAACTCCGTCAAAGAACAGCCGCTCTAGCCATCCCAGCCATTCCCTCTCCCTCCGGGGACATACTGACCCACCCTCAGGCCATTGCAAACGAATTTGCCCAATTCTATAGACACCTTTACACGCCGGAAACCACGACCAACCTAGCACAAGCTACCACCTTCTTAAAGAAGCTAGACCTCCCCTCTCTAACAGACGAAGGCCGTAGCCTATTAGAAGGGGAAATAAGCAGACAGGAGATAGATAAAGTCATCTCTGACCTCCCGTACCACAAATCACCCGGAGAGGACGGATACCCGGCAGAATTGTATAAATGGGTAGGGGCAGAGGCGATTGATATCTTATGCGAAGCCCTCAATGAAGCCTGCGAAACACAGACATTAGGGGCCATATCCAATAATGCCACAATAGCTGTCATATCGAAGCCTGGGAGAGATCCTTTATTATGCGGCAGCTACCGACCCATCTCTCTACTAAACGGGGACATCAAAATTCTAGCAAGCGTCCTGGCAAACAGATTACGTAAAGTAATCCCGTCCTTAATACACTATACACAGGTGGGGTTTTTACCGGGCCGCACGTCTAGGAACCACCTACGAACCCTGTGCCATACCTTATGGGCGGCCAGAGACTCCCCGGAGTCGGCGCTGGCCCTGTCCTTAGACGCCGAAAAAGCGTTCGACCGCATAGAATGGCCCTACCTATTCGCGGCCCTAGAGAGATTTGGTCTAGGCAACAAATTTATCTCCATGGTACGACTGCTCTATGATCAACCCACGGCCAGAGTCAACTGCGGAGGCTTCCTCTCAGACCCTTTCCCTATCCGAAGGGGTACATGGCAGGGGTGCCCCATCTCACCTCTCCTGTTCCTTCTGGCAATGGAGCCCTTGGCGGCAGCCATCCGGTCCTCCCCCTCCATAACTGGCCTACCACTACCCGAAGGCACCTCCAAGATATACCTCTACGCTGACGATATCCTCTTAACACTCACGGACTTGGAAAGATCCATACCAGCCCTATTAGAGGTAATCGAGGACTTCGCAGCCCTATCGGGATACCGTATTAACTGGGACAAAAGCGAGGCACTTCCGCTATCGCGAGTAACCACAAAAGCGTCACTCCTAGGCTACCCATTCCGGTGGACGCCAAAACGTCTTAAATACCTAGGAGTGCTTGTTAACCCTGGACTGGCACACATGGTGGCGGACAACATTGACCCTCTCATCACGCGGGTGAAACTGGACTTTGCGAAATGGTCCCAGTTAGGCCTCTCCATGTGGGGCAGAGTACAAGCAGTTAGAATGGTGACGGTACCCATAGCTTCACCTATATCCTAGGTCTCCTGCCCTTACAAGTGCCCCTTTCCACACTAAGAGGCATCGATGCACTAATCAGATCATTCGTGTGGGGCACAATGCGACCACGGCTATCACCAGCCAAGCTTTTGGCCCGCCGCATAAACGGGGGAATGGGACTCCCATCGGTGGAACACTACTCTTTAGCCCTCCAAATGTCTCATCTATCCAATACACTATCGAATATACTAGACCCCCCCTTGTGGATAGCAGTAGAAAAACGACTCCTGGCTGCGAACGAAGGACTCGGCGGACCCTACCGTGCAGACCTCCCAGCCACTAACTCATTGAATCCTATCCTGGCGGCGACCAGGGCATCCTGGCAAAGGGCCCACCGACTGTTTGGGGTCCACCCCCTCATACATGCCCAAGCGCCCCTGTGGCATAACAGTGGCCTACGCATAGGTGGCGAGGTACTTCATTGGCCGCAATAGAAACAGGCAGGCATCCTCACCCTCTCACAGGTCCTGGAGAACGATGTGCTCAAACCCTTCCCCAAGATACGGGAGGAGTTCGGCCTACACCCGAACCAGGAATGGAGATACATGCAACTCAAGCATTGTCTCTCCCAAGGGAATACACCCTGCCCTCACCGATAGTGGCTTACCTGCAGCAATGGGGACAATACAAGGGAGTAATGTCGGGTCTCTATGATCTAATTATTCGACGGCTTTACTCCCAACCGCTAATGAACAAACTACATCTACAGTGGCAAACCCGGCTGCAGCAGAATCTAGACCCAGATGATTGGGAAGCTATCCTAGAGGCACTAGACAGAGGTACCCGGGAAGCACGCTTGAAATTCTGCCTCTTCAAAATCTTACATGAATGGCACTGGTGCCCAGCGAAACTGCATAGGACCGGACTCCTCCCGCATGCGAACTGCTGGCGATGTCCAGAAACATCCTGTGACCTGATACATATTTTAGTAAACTATACAACAGTACGACCACTCTGGGATGCTGTGAGCTCCACTCTGGCTGAAGTAATGTCACTTCCGTCACCACTTCCTCCTGCCCTCATACTTCTGCAAGATACGACCTCCCTACCAGACCTCCCTAGACCACACAAGAGACTGTTGCACACAGCGTTAGCTACTGCAAAAATTTGCATACTCAGACACTGGCGGTCAGAGAACCCCCCAAGCCCGGAGGAATGGATTACAGCCATGATCCACACTGCTATGCATGAACGGATCATCTATAACTTACAAGACCAAGCTCAAATATTCCTACAGGTATGGGCTCCCTTCCTTACAAGGGGGCAATAGTGCCCTACCCGGAACCACCACTGTTCCCTTCTCCCTTCCCTTTCCCTCCCCTCCCCCACATGCGTCTCTTCCCCCTTCTCCCCCTCGCTTCCCTACCCTCGCTCCCGTATCTCCCCCTCCCTCTGTACTCTCCCCCTTCTCCCCCTCCTTATCTCCCCTTCTCTTCCTTCTCTTTTCCCTTCTTTTCTCCTCTTCCCCTCTTCCCCTTCTTTTCTCTTCTTCCCCTTCTCCCCCTCCCTTTTTCTACTGTTTCTTCTGACTCTTCCTTTTTCCCTCTTTCTTTCTCTCCTCTCTCTCTCTCTCTCTCCCCCTTGCCCCTTATCCCCACGTCTCTTTCTAAATACCCACTAGAGTCCGAACGTCGCCTTCCAGCAACACTCCAAACAGACCTCCATGGTAGATCCTTCTTCCTATGTCGCCTGATAGTCACCTGGTTCCAGCCGAAACTGACCACAGAGTTGACATGAGCTGCAACACCCATTATCCACGCAGCGGCATCCCTCGCTTCCCAAGGTGGCACTCCCCGGTCCCCTCGTCTGAACAGGTACAACCAACCCCTCACCCTTATATCATTATCCTCTTTAACCCCCCCCCACATAGCCTAAAATATGTTGGAACGTGAACTCTACCTCAGGTTTTCATATTACGACTGATACCTTGTTTGTGCCTTCTGCGTTTTTCTTCTTCTTTGGTTTTCTAATATCACTGTTGTGCAATTACTTTCGAATGACGGGACCTTGATCCCACTGACTTTGTATCATATTGTGTTATTAACAATAAAAGAAAAGTTAAAAAAAAAAAAAAGACAGACAAAGAACAAGCATCATGTTCATGACAAAACAGTAGAAAAGACTTCTTGTAATCTAATCAGGCATACCCAAAGCTGGTGCCCTACACATGCACTGTCTCAATTCCATGAATGACTCAAGCTCTTCTTTTGACAGCGTTATGGTATACGAGTCATCCTTAGTTTCTTTGCCTGTCAGCTTTATCAATGGTTTAGAGATAATTGAAAAGTTGGGTATCCACTGGCGACAGTAGCCCACCATTCCACAAAACATCCTGACATCTCTCTTTGTTGTCAGGGGGTTCATCTGCAAAGTAGCTGTCACCCTTTCCTTTGATATTCTCCTGGACCCTCTCTCAATCAAGTGTCCTAAGTACTTCACCTCTTTTTGACAGTACTGCAACTTCTTTGGAGACACTTTATGTCCGTTCTTTCCCAAATGATTCAGTAAGGCAATTGTGTCGTACCTGCAGTCATCTTTTGTTCTGGAAGCAATTAGTAAGTCATCAATGTATTGCACGAGAGTCGAACTGAAAGGCAGTTCTAGTGACTCCAAATCCTTCTTCAATATCTGATTGAAGATGGACGGTGACTCAGAAAACCCTTGAGGAATTCTGCACCAACTGTACACCTTGTCCAGGAATTTGAAACTGAATAAAAACTGGCTGTCCTCATGAAGAGGCACCGAAAAGAAAGCTTGTGACAAGTCTACAACGGTGAACCATTCTGCGTCACACAGAACCTGAAACATACTTACTGCTGGGTTTGGCACTATGGGGCAACATTTTACCACAATCTCGTTTATTTTCCTCAAGTCCTGCACAATTCGAACCTTCCCACAAGGCTTTTTCGGACCCATTATTGGTGAATTACATGGGCTGCTCAATACCTCTTTCAGAACTCCTTGTTTTACAAAGTCCGCAATTATCTGCGACACCTGAATAAGGACATCTTGTGCCATGTGGTACTGTGGCACCTGGGGAAACACTACATTTGGCTTCACTTGTACTTTAACTGGTTCCACTCCTTTTATCAGTCCCACTTCCTTCCCTGTCAAATCCCACACTTTCTCTGTCACTGTTCCCTGTAATTCAGCAGGTAAGTCAGTTACTGTAAGCATTGGGAATAAGGTTATTAAAGGGTAGCCTTCACTTGCGGTTTCCATCTCTAACTCTGAGAACTGACCGTCCTCGCCTTCATCATCACTGTTTGTCTGCACCTCAATCCCATCGTTGGAACAGGTAATTGAACATTTCGTCTTGCACAATAAGTCTCTTCCCAGTAGGGACACAAGACTTGAATCGCAGACTACAAACTTATGCAGTCCCTGAAAATTGCCAATCTCAACTTGCACCGGATCTGAGATCGGATTTGTCGAATACTGGTTTCAACCAAGAAGGGAACCTTGTGACCCATTACCTTTCCCTCTACATAGGGTCCCCTCTGATCTACCTCTAGGGACGCTGCAAGCCTGCACTCTTCACTGTCTGAACTGTCATCCGACCATTCCTCATTCATTCCATCATCACCACGCAATGGGAATTGCTGTACTGTATTATTTTGGCTTAGTACTTGACCTGTGACCTGCTGAGGAAGCATCACCTGTTGCTGTCCCATTGGAGCTAATGGTAATTGCATTTGCAGTCTAGGTACCATGGGAACCTGCTGTTGTACTTGCTGCATTTGCACTGGTTGAACACGCGGCATTTGCATTTGCTGCATGGGCTGTAGCCCCTGCATCTGAACCATGTTATTTTGGAAGTTCTGATTTTGACCTCTCATTTTTGGACCTCTCACATTTTGTAATGTACCGACATTAGTGCTTTGTTGAATGACACCATCATGCACCACATTCGGGCATTCCTGCTTCCAATGCCCCACGCCCCCGCATGTGTGACATGGTGACATCTTTTTCATCCCTTGCACGTCATTTTGAACTACAACAGTGTTCAAGTCTGGACCGCGATTCACAAAACCTCGACCTCGGCCTCTCGGTTGCGCCTGAAACACACCATTCCCTTGCGGTTGCTGCTGTATCATCTGCTGGATTCCATTTCCCTGCATACCTGTCTGTGCTGCCTTATCTGCATCACTATCACTTTCTCCTTCAATTTTCTCTGCTTCAGCTCAATCTCGTCACTATAGTATTTTGCATACTGCAACACCTCATCAATCGGCTTCGCCTGCCAACAAATCAAATGATTCTTAATCATCTGGCTAACCTCTGGTCTCAGCCCTTCAACAAATCTAAACACAAGATGGTTCATGTCTTTCGGTTCAATAGTCTCAGTGCCACTGTAATGTTTGAACGCTTTCAACAACCTCTCGTAGTAAGCATGGATAGATTCCTTAACCTCCTGTGAGGTTCGATCGATTTTCTGCCAATTAGTCACTTTTGGCGACACTTTCTGCTTCAAAAACTCAATCACTTTATGATAGTACTTCATCACCTCCTTAGAAGGTGCTCCGGTCGCCTAATCCCTTGCCGGCTCCTGTGTCGGCCAGTCCACACCTCTCTTGCACTCAAGCCATAAGTCGGACAGAACAATGATCTCAAACAAGGTATTCAAATCTTCCCAGAGACATTTTGCAAGCTTCACAAACCTATCTGTCTGCTGATACCACTCTATCGGCTTCTCTCTCAACCTGGGATAATCATTTGTGAATGACAGAATGTCTCCCCTAGTCCACGGTACATGGATTAGAACCCCACCAGCTGTTTCTCTCATCGCTAACATCTTTACTGATCCCGTATCTGGTGAAGCTTTAGCTTGACTTGATCCCGGACTGTCGCTTTTCTCCTTATCTCTTTTCTTTGCCTATCTGCCTTCCCACTTTTCTAAGGCTCCCCAGATCTGAGCACTTTGCAGTATTTCTTTCAGATGCGCTTTCATTCCGGCAGACCTCATGTGCTCAAAGTCCTTTGAATCAAAGTCTAATCTGTAGCTTTTTTTCAAATGTTTAGTATTCTCAATATCAATATTGTATTTGTCTGCCAGGTTCGCCAACCTCTGATGTACCTTTCCTACTTCTTTAGTGATTTTAGGGCACAGATATCTCAATTCTGCTTCTGTGTATGACTCTAATCTGTTTACCCCCATTGTTCCTTCCACTAATTCAGCAGCCTCCACGCCCAGTCTCACAAAGTTCAGGTATTCATCTTTCTCAGACCTCTCTAACTTCTCTACAGTTGCTGCAGTCTTTGAAGCGGTCATTTAGTTGTTGCACCGTAAAACCTGGCAATGAAATATTCCCTGGATGCATCATTAGCGACTGTGAAGCATTTGTACTTGTTGACTGCGGGGTTAGCACACCTAGCCCTGCCTGTCTCATTGCCTCCAACGGTGCTTCAACCGGGCCAAGGTCTAGCAAAGACCTTGGTCTTTCAACTGATTTTTCTACTGGGCCATTAACTGGGGAGTTCCTATGGACCCTCCTCTTATTGCATCCTGGGTCATTACCCCCTGATCACACATACCAGGCTTACCTTGTGCATACAATGGCACCGGTGGATCAACAGTAATTGGTAACGATATGGCAGCAGGTGTCTGACCTGGTCCAAAACTCCGTGGAGCAGCAACTCCAAAAGTTTGATTCTCTGAAGCTGGGGCAGGTACTAATGGAGGTCCTGCCGCTGGATTATACCCTGGTATCAGCTGTTGTTGCGGCTGGGGCAGCAATTGTAGAGTTGGCTCAATCTGCACTAACCTTGATTTTGTATATATCGGGTCTGGCGGCACTATCAGATTCGTAGTAATCTCTAGTACTGGGACGTCGTATATAGATTCTCTGTATCTGCGGTGGAGGTTGCAACTGTATCTGCATGTCTGGTGCAGTGGGTACACTGACACTATTTTGTGTCAAAACCGTATCACTAGTCTGTACTGTATCAGTAACTCCCTTCTCCTGCATCTGGTTCCCTGGACCCGCACTAGTGCTCGGGACATTGTCGCTTACCACATAAGGTGGTGGGCGATCATGCAATATCTGATTTAGGAACTCTTCCTCGTCTGAATCATCTTTTTCTATCCAAGACCTCTTGGTCTCTTTAGGCTTATTAGAGTCCTTGTCTGTCTTACAGGTGGCTTTCTTCCCCTGCGTCTCATCTCCTTGTGCTATTGCTGGAAACAATTTGAGTCCGTCAACTATTCCCCGTCTCCACATTTTGCTCTCATTGTCCCATCTAGCCTCAGCTAAAGTCTTTTCTGCCCTTTTTATTCTCCTTTCGAATTTCTGTTGTCTCTGTTTAATAGCCATTAACTCCCAATTTGCTAAAGCCTCATACTGAGCTGGCCACAGAGGTGGCTTTTGTACACTTATCATCCACTTCATATTGAACGTTCCCTCCTTTTCCGTCAATTTGTGCCACTGTTTCATCCATAAGCAAGGCACGACACCTTTTTCCTCCATGACTATATAAGCTGGAGTACCCTCAGGCGGTGTAGGCTCCCCTTCACTCGCCATAATGTATGCATCTCCTTTCAGAGCGCTCTTAAAAGCTTTGATAAAATTAATCTTTGCATTTTTTCTTTTGTTTGTATTTAATCAGAAAGTGACTTTAATTCCCAGGACACTCTTCACCCACCTTTCTCAACCTATTGCCTCTCACGGACGGCAGCCAATCCGTGCGCGACCCCTCTCGGCAACTGACCTATCTCAGCGCGGCACCACTGACTCACACACTGCAGCTGACAAAGTCTTGCGGCTCGTCCGCCCCTCACTAGATTCACACCAAACTAATGCAAAAACACTGCAAGCTCCTTTAACGACAACAACACAGATTTGCCGGTTTACTACAGGAAGGGTAACACATTTGCTTCAGAACTTTACAGAGATTTCACTTGAAGCCTCGGCCGCTACTCTCTCCTTCTCAGTTCCCGCACCCGCAAGCAGAATTCGACCCGCAAATCCTACTCTCGACTTGTCAATGGTTTGCTCTACTGCACTTTGGAACTTGCCAAATCTCCATCGAAGGTTTCATACACACAATTTGACTCAAACTCGACTTGTCAACCACGCCCGATTGACCTAATTAAACCGCAAAATTACAACATAAACCCAAGTGTCTCCTACACTTGTCAATATACTCCGGAGTCATAGACCACAACGGGTCCATACATTAACAACCAACCCCGTGGATAATTTTGAGCACAAAGCGCCACACTCCTATGAAGTACGCCGACTTTCCTACTCTCATACTGCGGAGTACGCCCACTCCTACTAAAACAACATTACCTAGCCTAAATACACACAAACTTCATAAAACACCTGCAAAATGCATAAGCTGAGCAAATCCTACATCACACATGCTAAAACACTGAGAACATCCTCAACTCACTTAGGCAGGCTCCGAGATCCCAGGAAAGTCATGGTGAATTTAGAAACGCATCATACTTCCAATTTGCATTATCTCAGAAAAACAATTTAAACAATAGTTACCCGTCCTAGGGCCCCAAAGGGCCAAACTGTCGCTCTGCTACCAGAACTGTTAACGCGTCCCTTTATGATAATTTATTACACATCAGGACTCGTTTCAGGCTAATGAATCTTTTGACCCAGTTGAGAGACACCTTAGGACGAGATAACTAATCAGTATGTCAATCAATACGTCTAGGATGTCATCAATATTTATCACAACAATACATTTCACTTTAGTCAAAGTCATTAATTAATTTGAAACTACTACCATGACCTTGCAGTCATGAATAACCACACCAGTTTAGTAGAATTTTATGAGTTTTATTCCCTATTGGTTACAATTCTAAAAGCAGATGCGTTAATCTCAAAACCAAGAAACATAATAGCATAGTCACAATATGGCAACTTTGATAAGATTTCATTAGGGCAAGAATCACAAACATCAAAACATAACACGGCATAAACATAGATCAATTTAGCAGAGTGTCAATAACGCGTCAGTTCAACAAAGCATAGTTTCGGTCGTTTGTCTATTTGCGTCAGTTTAGTGAACACCTGTCCTAACCACTGATTAGCATTAGCATGTTGGGCTTCATGCAAAACAATTTAGAACACCAATTTGGAAAACATCTAACTATGGTCTCTGTCAAAAGTAAGCAGTTTTTTACTTAGAAAGGAAAATCAAACAGACAAATTACAATTGCATTGTCATAATTACACTCCAAGGTGTAGGTCAGCGCACAGGTTCAGTCTTCATCTTCAGGACATCAGTCAAATCGCCATCAGTCAAAACTCAGCTCCGGGGCAAAATGGGGCACTTCCCTCATAAGGAGGTAAAGTGTAAATGGGCAATCTAAGGAAAAGGATGGTTTAAGTAAACCAAAGTAAGTCACCAAACAGAGCGACAAAGTTTCTGGATAAAATCAATAGCATTCCCTACCTAATTCTAAATGGCTCCCCGTATCATGGGTTTTTATCCCTTTTTCATTGTACATTCCCCTAAAATTCTATTGGACGTTGGTTATACCCCACTATCTTTATCCTATTAGAAAAGAGATGATGTCATTAATCTTTCACCCCATATTATTTTACAAGCTTCTCATTGGTCCTCATGTTCGATGTCTTCAGAGGTAGCACGTCCGGTATGATTTCATCTTTCTGTAATTCTTTGCACATCTTTTGGTCAGTAGCTCCATAGTCTTCACCGGTTTGAATGACCTTGTACATTACATTAATCTACACTGTTGCATTTTGTCTTAATAATTTCGACAAGCAATGAAGAATTAATGGGAAAGGATCTAGTATGGTTACATTTCAGCTTCTAGTTTGAAGAAAACAAGAGGTCATGTCCTTTTGCGAGTCAGCACACTGCAAGATAGGAAAAATACATTTAATATGAGAGCCAAGCAGCTAAGCTTCGGCTCATGCTAACTTAAGGCCTACAAAGATTTCAGCACAAATTCAATAATGCAATCATTAATAATTCATATAAAACTTATTCAGTATAACATTTTATAAACATTTTAGTCATCATTATTAGTCCACGTATACATTGGCGGCCACTCCCCGTGGTCACATTTCAAGTGCACGTTTAAACAAAATACATCAATACAATTACTTAAGCGGCATTATCACACACTAGTTCATAAGCATCTCATGTTAATATAGCATCTCATGACAAACATAGTCAAAGGCTCACTGAAGACCCCCTCCAGCCAATAGGGTGCTCTGTGGAAAGACTGTCATCTACAAAAACGAACGTCTGGATGCACAGCAAATTTACAAGCTGATACGGTTTATCACAGTGACAGTGTAGCTACAGGGCCTGCAGAAATTAGAAATACACTTACAGAGATGCAGAGAGCCAATGCAGCCAAGAGGTCTAACACAACACCAGTGAAAAGGCCTCAAGAGATAGTAGCGTTTTGGTGATAGTGGAGCCTGGCACGACTAGGAGAAGCCACAGTGGGGAGCGAATTGTAACACAGCATCCCACAGAGAAAACAACTCTTAGTACAGAAAGGCACAAGCAATCTAATAAAAATGTCCTTCCACCAATTCTCCTGACCTGCTTGTGCGCTGTGTTATACCTTTCTTCTCTCGGCGAGTTATGGCGTAAACATCCATGGATGTTATGCATAGGCATGTCTCTTAAAAATTGATATGATAGTTTAAAACGTAGCATTAGAAGGTTGTTTCACATCATAGTGTGTTATTTTAAATAGACTTAGCTCTCCCCTTAAAAGTTGCTCATATAGTGCACAGTGATGGAACACAGAGAAGTTGGGTGGGTTACCTGGGCAATGTGTTACTAGATCTGTTATAAATGCAGTTGGAATTGCACACTCCCTATATATTAAGTGAAGGCGGACTCTTTCTGTTTCTGTATATACAATTCACTCCAAAAGGAGGGCATAAAGCAACACAGGTGCCATACACACACCTTATAGCATTTGGAAATGAGTCTATGGCATACAATTGGACTTTGTATCATAATTCAAGCAGGGGTACTGGGAAAGCGCTATGTTTGTTTATGTGGGACAGCATGACATCAAGGAAGTCTCATAAAGCCTTTGAGAGGGCACCCTGTGAAAATTCACCTGCAACAACTACAATGGACTAATTATTTGCTGATGCTAGTAAATGTTGGCAACAAAGAACCTGCATGTATAATAGGTATTGCCTGGACGAGTGTCTCCCTTTTATGCGTTGTAAATAATCTATAGCAGTGGTTCCCAACCTTTTGACTTCAATGGACCCCCACTTTATCATTACTGGAATCTGGGGACCCCCACTGAATCGTTATTGGAATCTGGGGACCCCCCACCGAGTCATTGGTGAAAGCTGAGGGCCTAATCTGTTAATATTATTTAATTTTCTAAGCAGTCACAGACCCCTTAAAGAGGCTTCACGGACCCCTAGGGGTCCACAGACCACAGGTTGGGAACCACTGATGTATAGGATTAAATATGTCCTGAATACTTAATCTATATTTTGCATTAATCTTTTCTGCTTTTTCAAAAAAATGTGACCTTTTGAATATCTTTCTATTTTCTTCCTACCCCTCTGCTGGGCTGGCAGGACACTTGTCCTCTTCATTGCATAGACTGCTGCCATAGTGAAAGTTTGCATTGGATTTTGGGCCTCTTTTTATACTTTGCTCGTGATTACCATCTGCTTCCAATTCATGGCCAGTTTGGCAGCACAAAGTGGTACTTTTGCAAATGTTTGCAATTTACAAATACCTTGTACATAGTATTTGTGAATCATTATTTGGTATTTGCTGATTACAAATTGCTTTTTCCATGTTACAAAATAGTGATTCTTAGGTCATTGCATGGTTGTGCAGAACTAGCAAATGCCTGTTTTTCAAGGTCTCATACATCATAATAAACAGACTTACCATTTGCAAACCAATCTGCAACTGGTTCACAAATAGCTATTGCTTTGTACATCAGGCTCCTAGTGATTCCAACTTTGGTTGACAAGCAAATATCTAAAAAACATATAAAGGCTTCCCACTCTGAGAACCTTCATGTTGGAGTTCAAATTTGTAGCAAAATATAGTTTAATGTGTTCCCTTACCATAAACCTGTAAATGCAACCATGGTATGAGCCTAGGATTTGTGAATCTCAAACATATAGGTCCATGGCAAAGGGAGATCGATCAGACCATGACATATGTGTAAAACTATTTCTCTGTTCACCTTAGGAGTTTATAATCTGTCAAACATAGTACAGGTCTTGTGGATTGGAAAGAAGAATGAATAGATCCTCTCATTGGCATGAGGCTACTGTCGGATGTATGATGGAACAACGCATGCACTTTCCACACAAGCTTTTACAACGTGGTAAGTACAATGCATGGTCATTACCACGCAAGCACTTACCATGAAATGTTTTTACCATGCATATGCTTTTACCATGCATGTCTTTACCACAAAACGTTCGTAGTAAAGGCATGGTTGGTAAAGGCATATGCGTGGTAAAAAGTAGTGGTAAGTATAACATGCGTAATATATATATATATATATATATATATATATATATATATATATATATATATTGCAACATATTTTCTCTCTCCTTCCAAGCTTTATCTTCCGATGTTATTTCTATTTATCTTTATGGGAGTCATATCAGAGTCTAATAAGTATAATTTCTTAAGCATAGTAAGTAGTTTATTTAAATAAACCTGGTAAAGTACCTCTTTAAGGATGATTAAATGCCTTTTCACCCCTTCCTCACTGCTCTATATATATGATATCCACTTATTTATTTGTTTGTAATGATTTATTTTTGTATCACTCCCATATTTTCTCCAGAAATTGAGACTGGGTGCCCTCTAGGTTGTACAATCGTGCCAATGTATTTATACAATTTATTTGATTTCCCTCAGAGGTACGTTAGGGGTAAAGTGTTTTGTCTCTATATTATTTCATATCCAAAAATATTTAAAGTACAAATGCTTCAATGAACTGCCAAGCCTGTTAATTGTCTCTTTTATGCTGATTTCATCAATGCATCATTATCTATTGGTCCATAAAAAGAAAGTCCGTGCATTTGATTTATTCAAAATTCCATAAATACACTATAAAAGATGTTAAGATTCTGGATCTACTTCTATTAAAACATGATAAGATATATACAAGTACCAACATTTAAAGCACCATCTATGTTGAAAAAAGCATTCTATAAGTTTTCCTATCTATGAAGTTTATAAGGTGAAGTTCCTCACAGAAGTGCAAGTGCATTATTATATAAAAAATATATATAAAATGTATTATATAAAATTTGGCACTTCAATAGCCTACAACATGTACAGGCTATTTAGATACATTAACTTCAAATAAGAAGAATAAATAGTTTATTGCCTTAGATGTTTACAACCCTTAAATTGTATAAGGAGACTGAAAGAGTTTATTCAGGTAAAGTACCCAACAAAAGTGCTTGTCCCTTACAATAATCTTATCAATTTTTTTATGTTATTAATTTGATTAATTACCCCATTTTTTTAATTCCCTAATGTGTTGTTTCTGATTCATAATGTGCTTATCCTTTTGCAGATCATATTTTAAAACCGAATTCTCTAATGACATGCTTATCCATCTCAATTTGTCTCTTTCTATCAAATTACTGACAACTTTCTTATTACTCAGATTAATGACCTACTTCTAATGAAACCAAACAGTGTCTTTTTGTTCCCAATCAGAGATGACATGTAATTCTGCGTTTGCATTTAACCCCCAGGGACTCTCAGTTCCCATTAAGATTATCCATCTTGACTCAGATCTCCACAGATGTTGTTCTTGATTTCTCCCTCTGGGATTGGGGTTGATGCATTTTATCCCATAGTACTGTAATCCTGTGTATTCCCCATTATGTTGTTCCCAAAAATGCTTCGCCATGGAGTATTTCATATCTTTATTATTAATTGCTCTCAGATGTTGAAGTATACAAAGTTTAAATTTATTCACAGTGCTTCCCACTTATTTCTTACCACATCTACATTCCAATACATAAATTACAAATGTTGTCTCACAAGTGATTCGTTCTCGGACTTTCATTGTTTTTCCATTCTATGTTTGAAATGTAGATGTGTTTTTTCCAATTAAGCATGCCTTGCCTTTCCCACATTTCTAAAATCCAATTTTCTTCTGTTCTAACCAGTTCTAGATATGTCTCTTTCGGGGGTGGGGCACATAACTCTTAGACAGATGTTCCCCTAAGGAGAATGCTTTTTGTATGTAATTTGTGGGAGAGCTGGTAATGTCCTTTTCAATGTATCTTCTAGTTGCAATAAGTTTCAATTCTTTTTCAACAATTTCTCGACTTCAAGACTGGCAGTTTCAAATCTCATAATATATCTAATCTCATCTTTCTCAGCTATCACTGAGATATTCTTTTTCTTTGGTATCAAGAGTTCATTCTGTTTACGTTTTTTTGCCCTTATGATTGCATCCTTCAGAACAACATCGGGGTATCCTCTTTGTGATATTCATCACGTAGGTGCAATTGCTAGGCAAGACGAATAGGACTAGAGTATGTACGCCCTATAAAATGATCCAATATCAAAAGTTAAAGTACTTTAAATAATCTTTACAAAATTCTACAAAAATGACTTCTTTCTAAGCAGGTTACACCTACCAAGTAGATGACATATTTACATCAGTTACATTTTTTTCATTGTGCGCTGAAAAATCATTTTAATCCTAAACCCTACAATGCTTCAAAAATGTATACAACTCATGATATCTACCAGTTATGTTTCAAAAGCAGACTCATCTGAACAGTTGCGCCTAACCCTCAATAATTCACCATACGGTATACTCCATTTGAGAGCTCGAGGATGACCACTGTTAGCATGCAACAAACTGTTCACACTTGTAGACTTTCTGTGAATCTGCGTACATATCATGTTGTCTTTTACATAGACATTCATGTCAAGATAAGTGATTTTGGTTGTACTTATTTATATGTAAATTTCAGTTATTGTGGATTATCATTGAAAGAAATGATGAATTTCTCTAATGCTTCTTGCTGTCCTTCCCAGATCAAGAACAGGTCATCGATATAACGGACTCATAATATCACATGCTCCAAGTTTTTTTTCATTATTGTCGCACCAGATAGTTTCTGCTTCCCACCATCCCATGACTAGATTATCATACATTGGTGCAAAAGAAGTACACGTCCCTGTCCCGCTCTTTCGTAAATAATATTGACTATCAAAGAGAAAGATATTATGAGTTAAACAGTATTGTAGCATCTCCAAAATCATCTCTGTATGCTTCAGTAGACTGATAGACCTGGCTCTCAGGAAGTATTTATAGGCCTCAAGGCCAGCTTCATGTCTTATGGAGGTATAAAGGGAGACCACATCAATTGTTGCCATGGTGTACTCTTTCTTCCATGGGATGTTAATGATACGATTAAGAAAGTCTATAGAGTCTCTCAAACAGGAGGGAAGGCCAGGAGCATCAGGGGACAAAAATATGTCAACAAATTTTTATGTGTTTTCTAGTAACGATCCTATGGAACTTACAATTGGACGTCCTGGTGGATTTGTTTTGTTCTTGTGTATTTTAGGCAAGAAATATATTGTTGGAATAAGGGGATGGTCTACCTTCAGATACCTCACTTCCTCTTCTTCTAGGAGACCTTCCTCTTGCCAGTTTTTTAGTTTATCGTGCTATTCCACCATAATGTCAGCTATTGGATTCTTACTTAACTTAATGTATCTCACTTTGTCATTGAGTTGCCTCCTTAATGTATTCCATGCGGTCGAGGATCACAATATTGCCTCCCTTATCTGATGCTTTAGTAATGATTGTGTCATCATTTCTCAAATCTTTCCATGCTTCCCAGTCTCCTTGCATCATGTTCGCTCGTTTATATTTATTTGTCTCCAGGGTAATTCTCATCAGTCCTTCTATCATCACTTCTTGAAACAGATCTATTTTATTACCCGTGGGGAGTTGAGGACAAAATCGTGATTTGGGTTTACATCCACTAGAGACTGTACAATCTGTTAACATGCCAATATTGTGGCATAGTTCTTGATCAGATAAAATTTGCTCATTTGACATAACATTTTCTTTAGATTCTCCTTCCAATTCCATGAGGTTTCTAAGTGTTTCCATCTCTCCAATATTGATAATAGACACCTCTTGTGTTTTGCTCTTTGATTGTAATTTCATTTGTTGATTTTTTGATGCAAAGTTCTTTTTTAATTTTAACTTTCTGGAAAATTTATATAAATCAATCCTTACAGTGGCAAAGTCCATTTCAACCATGGGGCAAAAGGTCAACCCTTTATTTAACAACTTAATGTTTATTTTCTAGTGATCTTGAGGACAAATTGATAATTAGGTCCTCTTGCTGTTCCAACTCATTACTATTTATTGTTCACTTCCTCTTTTCTTGCCGTCCTCCTTTTCCTCTATGATTTCCTATTGCTCTTGTGCTCATTTTGTTTTGTGTGCCTCTTCCTCTCTGTCTTCCTTTCATATTGTAGAGGCGCATCTCTCCTGAAAAATCCTATGCTGGACCTTTTGTTAAGGAGAACTCGTCCCACCGAACTCAAATCTGAGGTTTCAGCACTTGACAGTGTCTTATCTTTCTCAATTGTGTTATCCATATGCTGTTTGGCATAGAAGGAGTCAAAGAGTCTTGCAAATGTATATATCCTCCCCATGGAGTAATGAGCCTTGTCTCTGTTAAATTTCTTCACATTTTTTTTCTTGTATCTCTTTTTGATGTTTTTCCTATCGTTTTTCCATTTGACTTAACATATTTTCAATGTCCTCTGATGGATTTGCAGATTCCTGTTGATCCTCAAATTCTTTTATTCTTTGTAGTGTTTTATCTAATTTTCGTTCTGCTTGAATAATTATTGTTTGCATGAATTTCATGGAACATTCCATGTCAATGCCACTGCTTAAGTAGATCGGCATCCATATCTTTAAGTGTGGACCATACAAATATCCTCAATCCTCTCCGGATTCTTCCACAGTCAATATATTTTTTCAATGTTGTTTTCTCCCATCATTTATTAACTTCCATTCTTTTAGCCTGTTGAAGTTCCTTTATCAGCATGTTATGTGAAACTTCACAGTTCTTGGTAGTAAAATATTCTGATCCATTTATATTATCATTTTCAGCAAAAAGAGTTCTGCACATTTCTTCTTGTCTCAGTATTCTTTCAGCCATAAGGTCAATATTGGCGGTTATTGTGTGACAAAATTAAAAAACAAATCAAAATGTTTCAACACCGAGCACTTTCCTTGTTAATTTACTGAATCATAGTTTTGTTTGCCCAGATCCTATAAACACACAACATACATTAAACATTTCGTGCTAATAGCTTTCCACTTCTCGTTTAACAGTCATGCGTGATTTAATGTTGGAGTATGCTCCCTGAAAACAAAAGACTTCATCCATTAAGTTGAAAAAGTAGGGAACACAAGATACACTGTTGCGTCGTTTCTCCGTTTTGTAATTCTAATGAGCAAGTAAACAAGGAAACAAATTGCAACGTAAAAACATGAGGAGAATGTTGTTTCCGATCGTTATCTTACCTCTTCAAAGTTATTTGAATTTGTCTCACTTGCCGTATTTGGCTGTGGCTTGTTACCGTTTTCGTGCCAGAGTCAATTCCGTCTGCTCCATTGCACAGTTTACTTTACCCTCCGGCTGCTCCATGGGCTTTCCGTTTTGAACTGCCTTCACTTTGTTGCTCAACTTGGAACCAGTTACAGATGTTGTTACCTTCCTCACGAGAGTCGTTTTGTTGTCCTTTTTCTTGTATTTATCATCTTGTCACTTATTTACAAAGAACAAATTGCCTCAAGCTGGAATCGGTTCTGAGTAATATGTTATTTCATCACCCGATTTCAGTTTACTCGCTGTTGTTTTTATAATCGTTGGACAATAACCTTCGCTGCAATATAAACATTGGTTCATGCTCCCGTTCACATACCCATAAATCGTGAGAGGTCTTTTGTCAAATGAGCAGATTCTTAATTCTTTGGAATTATATATATATATATATATATATATATATACAAACACACACACCTTTCCACCCAAAAACCCTTCCTACCCTAAACCCTAAAAATTACCTTACCGCCCCAAAGCGCACACCCACCCTAAAACCTAAACACCCCTTAACACCCCAAAACACATGCTCACCCTAAACCCTGAAAATGCCCTTACCACCCCAAATCCCATACCCACCCTTAAACCTAAACACCCCTTACCACCCCAACTCCCATACCCACCCTAAAACCTAAAAATGTCCTTACCATCCTAAATCCCATACCCACAATAAAACCTAAAAATGCCTATTCCACCCAAAACCTATACCCACCTAAAATCTAAAAATGCCCTTACCACCTTAAATCCCATACCCATCCTAAAACCTAAAAATGCCTATTCCACCTAAAAAGCCATACCCACCCTAAAACCTAAAAATGCCCTTACCACCCTAAAACCCATTACCACCTTAACATCTAAAAATGCCCTTACCACCTAAACACTATACCCACCCTAAAACCTAAAAATGCCCTTACCACCCCAAAACCCAAATGCCCTCACCACACAAAAAGCCATACCCACCTTAAAAATACCCTTACCACCCCAAAAGCCATACCCATACTAAAACCTGAACATGCCCTTACCACCCAAAAAGCCATACCCACCCTAAAACCTAAAAATGCCCTTCCCACCCCAAACCCATACCCACTTAAACGTAAAAATGCCCTTACCACCCCAAAACTCATAACCACACTCAAAGCTAAAAATGCCCTTACCACCCAAAAAGCCATACCCACCCTAAAACCTAAAAATGCCCTTACCACCTCAAATCCCATACCCACCCTAAAATCTAAAAATGCTTTTACCACCAATAACCATTGCCCACCCTAAACATCATATATATATATATATATATATATATATATATATATATATATATATATATAATTATACCAGTTTAACACTTAGGTTAAAAATGCCGCACTCACAGGATTGTGATGAATCCACTTTTATTTTCAATAACGAAACATCCCACCACCTAACACCTACGCGTTTCGACCTTCACGGTCTTGGCATTTTTAACCTAAGTGTTAAACTGGTATAATGATTTACGGGAATAGGTCCTTCCCGGATGCCGGCACCGACGAGTAGAGCGCGCTTCCTTTTGTGGATCTGTTTGAGCTTAATTATATATATATATATATATATATATATATATATATATATATATATCACTCAACCCACTTAATATTTACCTGTACTTACCTTTAAAACCTTTACCAAGCATACACCTTTAACAAACATGCCTTTACAACGAAATTCATTATAAAGGCATGCGTGGTAAAGGTATATTTGTGGTAAAGGCATGCGTGGTAAAGCCATGCGTGGTAAACCCATATGCGTGGTAAAGGCATTGAGGTAAATGCATCTCTTTGCATTTGCCGCAAAGTAAGTGATGTTTCCCGCTACTGCCACTGTGCGCCAGATGGAAATCCTCATTCAAAGCCTACAGCAACAATATATTTCTAATAGGAGGACTTGAAGCCGCAGATCTATCGAGGATACAGTCAGAATTGAAATCACCCACCAACAGTAAGTAGAACTACAACACTTATGCCCACCAGTGATGCTGATTGAGTAATGAATAATCAGACTCTCCAGTAAATTAACCAGTTTTAAATGTTCCTGCTTCATCAATGCCCTTCACCTGAAAAACAGGTTGGCATCAGGGTATGGATACCCTTCATTTTAAGGGATAAAAAAAATCACCTGCATTGGCTAGGCATGTTAAATATATTTGGGAAGACCAGGCTAGGTATCCTAAAAAACAATGTTTTAGGTGGTCGAAAATACAGTAATATGAAAGTTAAAGGCGGGGAATGTAGAATCCCAAACATCGATGGGGCAGAATAACAGTACAACAATATCAAGGGATGGTGGCTTAGCTCCAGCCAAGATGACCACACACTGAGGACGCTCTGAGGAGTCTAAAACTATAAACCCCACCATCTACCCCCAAATCCGCATACATCTGTATTTAAAGTGCACACCCCGACAAGCCTTGGTGTCTGACGGGCCCAGGGCGCCTTTGCAGTCTGAATCTGCCCTGGCGACTGGAGCTTGGGAGATCAAGGGGCTGGGTGACTGAGTCGCAAGGTAGGCCGTACGCCCCAGAACCAACCTGCAGACGCAACTGAGGTGGAGATTCTGCAACAGTGTGGTGGCTGGGTGGGGATGGACGTAGAGTCCCAGCAGCCTTAAAGTCTGCAGTGCCGACTGCCCGTGTTGACTGTCTGGCTGTGAGGGTAAAGCTGCAGCCCAACATCTGATTCTGGGCGGGCCTGCTGTGTCAGCAATGAACTGCAGCCACCCGGGGCTCAATGCGACCGGCTGCTTTGCTCCCGAGGCGAGAGGAGGGGATCTGCAGTGGAGAGCTATAAGGCTCCGGGGGTGAGGTACTGCTGGGGTGGGTTCCCTGTTAAGGAGTCTTGCTGGGAAGTCAGGGGCAGGAGCTCCGTGCTCAGAGCCATGGAGACGCTGCACATTGAGACGAAGAGCACCAAGGACTAGCAGGGCCCTCTGCAGTGACTATAATTGGGACATACTTCAGCAACACCAATCATTTAGTGTAAAAGGTCATTTATTTAGGAAAGGATTGTAATAATAATACATACTTTAACTTTTAACGTATAAAACCCAACTTTAACAGAGCCCACCCTTTAAGATTACCTCGCTCATCTTTTCACTTCGAAAACCCGCATTTTTCGCTTCCATTCGCCTAGACACTCCCCTTTCCTTTTCATGCCCTACTTGATTCGTGCAACCTCCACACTTTGATCCTTCACCTGCTTGTTTTTTCCCCTGTCAGGGTGGCCAAGCCCGCATCTGACTCTCCACCCTCCCCCATCTACTGCCATCCAGCACAAACCCACTTGGCGTTTTGCTGCCCCACCAAAAAAAGGGGAGGGGGACCACACTACTGCAACCTTACTGCGCCTACTCCTGCTCTCTGAGCCACAACTTTTCCCCCCACAAATCTCCCACCAATAACCTCAAATCTGTCAGATAATATGCGTTCCCCAACTGTGACAAATACACTCCGTCTGCCCTGAAAAGTGCCTCATCTTGCTCTTTGATGTCTTCATGTTTTAAAACTTTTATGCTATCTGACCAGCAGAACACCTTCATAGCCCTGTTCAGTTTCTTGCGAGCCCGCTCAATGGCTCCATGCTTCACTGCCCCTCTCCACGCTTGTCGAGGCACAAACTCAGTCCAGAATAAGCAGGTACCGTGCAACCTCTGTTTGAGGAGTTCCATGTCTCTCTGCATATGTTGCAGTAGTGTGAGCCCTGACAGTTTTACCAGATCATTTTCCCCCAAATGAATCAACAGCAAATCAGGACAACCCCAGTTCGGCAGGCTAGGAGTAATAAATGGAAGCAGACTTCCCCACCTCATGCCGCTTTTGCCCCACAGAAAACTTTGTGTTGCCTGCTAGGAAGTCCCAAAGACCGTCCGTAAATTTGCTTCTGCGCAAACTTTGCTGCCCAGTAGATAAAGGAATGGCCGACCAGCCATGTGACCATCTTGTCCTTCTGTGGGCCGGACAAGCACCCTGGAAAAAAAAAATAACTGTAACGGTGATCTCCAGGTTTAACCCCCCACCCAGAAACGCATGTTAAAAATACTAGCCAGCAAGAAAACAAACAACAAACTGTTCTATGGCCTCACATAGGTGGTCATTACAACCCTGGCGGTCGGTGTTAAAGCGGCGGTAAAAAATTTGCAACACTCCGACTGCCACGGCGGTACAAACAAACAGCTTGGCGGTCACCACCAACAGACAGGCGGGAGACAATGTACCGCCCACACTAATATGACAGGCCAATACGCCACCTTTTCCGGGGCGGATTCACCACGGATAAAAACACGGTGGAAACAGGAATCCCGAAGGGAAAACACTCACCTCTACACACCCCACGAGGAACGAGGACGCCATGGACCCGGAACTCCAAATTCTCCCTGCAATAGTCTTCCTGCTCCTCTACCAGGAGCACGAACGCCGGTGGCGAAGACCACAGTGAGTACTGCACCTACGACACAGGGGAGGGGGGAGGGAAAAACAGGGACACAAACACGCATCACCCCCACCCACTACAACACACACACTAATGCATATCAATACATCACAGTTACACCCCCCAAACTCCCCGGAAGAATGCAAAGACAATAGAAAATGAGTGTAACCATTGTAATATATTAAAAGCAAGTAGGCAGAAATATATATATACACCATGTACGTAATATATACCAAGCATGGTAGTCCAGGTAGTGCTCTAAGAAAGTCCGTGGAACACTGGGACCACACAGTATGGGCGAGGCCCACACAAGATCCCCGACCATGACGGAGAGAACACTGCAGGGGCATCAGACATCAACTAAACAGGCACCTCAGGGGGAGGGAAAGGGGGGGCACCTCAGCCGCTTGAGTGCACAACGCCAAATCCACGAGGGGGCCACATGCCCACTGTTACATCCTGGGGAGTGCAAAGCCACAGTCTCTCAAGTCTCTACAGTAGGTGGTTTGCCCACTGTTCAATCCTGGGGAGTGCAAAGCCACAGTCTCTCAAGTCTCACAAGTGGGTGGTTTGCCCACTGTTCAATCCTGGGGAGTGCAAAGCCACAGTCTCTCAAGTCTCTACAGTGGGTGGTCTGCCCACTGTTCAATCCTGGGGAGTGCAAAGCCACAGTCTCTCAAGTCTCTACAGTGGGTGGTTTGCCCACTGTTCAATCCTGGGGAATGCAAAGCCACAGTCTCTCAAGTCTCTACAGTGGGTGGTTTGCCCACTGTTCAATCATGGGGAGTGCAAAGCCACAGTCTCTCAAGTCTCACAAGTGGGTGGTTTGCCCACTGTTCAATCCTGGAGAGTGCAAAGCCACAGTCTCTCAAGTCTCTACAGTGGGTGGGCTGCCCACTGTTCAATCCTGGGGAGTGCAAAGCCACAGTCTCTCAAGTGGATAACAGTCTCCACTGGTTCTGGAGGGGGCTTTGTGCCCAGAGTGCTTCATCCTGCCAAGGACTGAGGTAGTGGATGTATCTCTTCACTGGTTCTGGAGGGGGCTTTGTGCCCAGAGTGCTTCATCCTGCTAAGGACAGAGGGAGTGGATGCCTTTCTCCACTGGTTCTGGAGGGGGCTTTGTGCCCAGAGTGCTTCATCCTGCTAAGGACAGAGGGAGTGGATGCCTTTCTCCACTGGTTCTGGAGGGGGCTTTGTGCCCAGAGTGCTTCATCCTGCTAAGGACAGAGAGAGTGGATGCCTTTCTCCACTGGTTCTGGAGGGGGCTCCGTGCCCAGAGTGCTTCATCCTGCCATGGACTGAGGTAGTGGATGTATCTCTCCACTGGTTCTGGAGGGGGCTTTGTGCCCAGAGTGCTTCATCCTGCCAAGGACTGAGGTAGTGGATGTATCTCTCCACTGGTTCTGGAGGGGGCTTTGTGCCCAGAGTGCTTCATCCTGCCAAGGATAGAGGGAGTGGATGCCTTTCTCCACTGGTTCTGGAGGGGGCTTTGTGCCCAGAGTGCTTCATCCTGCCAAGGACTGAGGTAGTGGATGTATCTCTCCACTGGTTCTGGAGGGGGCTTTGTGCCCAGAGTGCTTCATCCTGCCAAGGACAGAGGGAGTGGATGCCTTTCTCCACTGGTTCTGGAGGGGGCTTTGTGCCCAGAGTGCTTCATCCTGCCAATGACTGTCTTTCCACTGGTTCTGGAGGGGGCTTTGTGCCCAGAGTGCTTCATCCTGCCAAGGACTGAGGTAGTGGATGTATCTCTCCACTGGTTCTGGAGGGGGCTTTGTGCCCAGAGTACTTCATCCTGCCAATGACTGTCTTTCCACTGCTTCTGGAGGGGGCTTTGTGCCCAGATTGCTTCATCCTGCCAAGGACTGAGGTAGTGGATGTATCTCTCCACTGGTTCCGGAGGGGGCTTTGTGCCCAGAGTGCTTCATCCTGCTAAGGACAGAGGGAGTGGATGCCTTTCTCCACTGGTTCTGGAGGGGGCTTTGTGCCCAGAGTGCTTCATCCTGCCAAGGTCAGAGGTAGTGGATGCCTTTCTCCACTGGTTCTGGAGGGGGCATGGTGCCCATAGTGCATCATTCACACCGTGACGGACTCAGTTGCGTCAGTGCCCTTGCCGCTCATGGGCCCGCGGTGCTTGAGATGGCGGTGCCCTGTTCAGCGGTGCTTGAGATGGCGGTGCCCTGTTCAGCGGTGCTTGAGATGGTGGTGCCCTGTGCAGCGGTGCTTGAGATGGCAGTGCCCTGTTCATCGGTGCGTGAGATGGGGGTCTCCATTGCAGGGTCTCAGCTGCTGGCCGTCCTTCATGGCCCAGCGGAGCTTTTGCTGGCGGTCCTTCATGGCCCAGCGGGGCTTTTGCTGGCGGTCCTTCATGGCCCAGCGGGGCTTTTGCTGGCGGTCCTTCATGGCCCAGCGGGGCTAGTGCTGGCGGTCCTTCATGGCCCAGCGGGGCTAGTGCTGGCGGTGGCCTCCTGGGCAGCTGGGCTGGTGCTGGCGGTGGCCTCCTGGGCATCGGGGATGATGGCGGTCTTCTCCGCCGTGCTGCTCTTCCCAGACTTGCCAGGTTTCTTGTGGCCCCTCCCCACCTTGGAAGGTGTCACAGCTGACTCCACACTCCCACTGCGACCCCTGGGAGCGGCTTTGGTGGCTGGAGTCTTCCCCCTCTCCCGCCGGGCACTGGCCAACTTCTGATGCTTCACAGGTGGGGGACTGTCTGTGCTGTGGCTCCGTGCCATACTGGCTGCCATGGTGGCCGGTGCACTCCAGATTCCGGTGACTACAGGCACCACTGGTCCTGGAGATGTTGTGGCTGAGGTGCTAGTTCGGGACCTATTGGATGGACGGGGTGGGGGAGGTGTGGGAAAGAGGTCAAGGTTGGACAGGAAAAGTTTTTTGGACACACTGGGACGGGTAGCTGGAGGGGGTTTGGGAGTGGAGGAAGAGGTGGTGGTTGTAGGAGGTGTACGTTTGGTGACTTTGGGTGAAGGTGCATGCGCTGGAGGCTGTCGTGAGGTGGATGGCTGTTGGGTGGGTGTGCGCCTGTGTTTGTGTATCTTGGGAGGGGGCGTCACAGACACAGTGGGAGAGGACACAGGGGATGTGTGAATGGTAGTGGGGGTGGTGACTGCACGTGAGCGGGGTGTGTTGGTGGGTGTGCTGGAGAGGGACGTAGTGGTTGTAGAGGTAGTGCATGCAGGTGTGAGTGCAGACGAGACTGGGAGGGAGGAGGGAGACGAGGAGGAGGGGGACACAGTGGAGGCAGTGGATGTTGGTGTGTCTGCATGTGTGTGATGCTTGCTTGAATGCCTGTGGGATGTGTGGTGCTTATGTTTGCCTGAGCTTCCCTTGGGTGTTGACGTGTGTGCATGTTGGTCTGTAGGTGTGCTTGGGATAGGCTGAGGTACAGGGGATTGGGTCGGGTGGAGGAAGTTGGAGGGGGGGGGATTAGACACAGGGACAATGGCTGCCATCAGTGCTGAGGCCAGAGTCTGAAAAGCTCGCTGAAGGGCCGCCTGACCAGAATGAATGCCCTCCAGGAATGCATTGGTTTGTTGCAACTGCCTCTCTACACCCTGGATGGCATTCAAAATGGTAGACTGCCCAACAGTGAGGGACCTGAGGAGGTCAATGGCCTCCTCACTGAGGGCAGTAGGGGTGACTGGGGCAGGGCCTGAGGTGCCTGGGGCGAAGGTGATGCCCACCCTCCTGGGTGAGCGGGCACGGGGCAAAGGCTGAGGGGCTGCTGGGAGGGTGGTGCTGGTAGGGGGGGTGGCGGCTGTACCTGTAGATAGATGCAGGGGGCACAGATGTTGCCACCACCACAAGGGAGCTCCCATCAGAGGACGAGTCTGTGTCACTGGTGTCAGCTCCTGTCCCTGCCGTGGAGCTCCCCTCGCCCTCCGTCCCACTGGTGAATTCAGAATCCGTAGTGTGGCCCTCCAGGGCCATGTGGGATGCAGCTCCCTTGTGCTCCGGTGCCACTGCTCCTCCGCCTGATGATGCTAATGCACACAAGAACAGGGAGACCACAAAAAGGGGGGGGGGGAGACAGAAGAAAGACATGTTGAGTGCATGCATTACCGCTACCGTTGGCGGACACAACAGACACAGAAGCCCCCTGCACTACGCCGCGCTCTTGGGCTCCACTGTTCAATTCCTGGGAAATGGCCTACAGGGCTATGGACGACATCTGCACACATAGATGACACAGGGGCATGACTAGGTGTACTTGGCACTCTACAGAGGTGGGGTGGGGTGCCACATGGCCTGCCTTACGGATGGGTCTTGCCTACGGAACTCGCCCTGGCCTAGGGACATCCACAGCCCACCTCCCCCACCCAGACCTCTCCACTGCGCACAAAGTCAGCAGAATGAGAGTGTACTCACCCCCTTGTGGCTGCTGTGATGCCCTCAAGCGCCCATCCAACTCCGGGTAGGCCACCACCAGGATCCTGAACATCAGGGGGGTCATGGTGCGACGGGCACCCCTCCCACGTTGGGAGACCATCCCCAGCTGAGCCTCCACCGTCTTCTTGCTCCAGCAGCGAATGTCCTCCCATCTTTTACGGCAGTGGGTGCTCCGTCTGTGGTAGACCCCCAGGGTCCGGACGTCCTTGGCGATGGCACGCCAAATGTCTTTTTTCTGGTGGGCGCTGACCTACATGAAATGTACAGGGGAAAAAGAAAAGTTATTACCAACTGCACCGTCAAAGTGATTGGCCCCCATCCCTACCCTTGCCATGTGGCACCTGCATTCACCGTCTTTCATGCACGCAGCACTCTCCCCCCTTCTTTCTAACATCCAGCCCTCTCCACACAGGCATAGCCCATACAACATGCTCCCTGTGTACTTACCTGTTTGTCTGGAGGACCGTAGAGTAGCGTGTATTGGGGGAGGACCCCATCCACGAGCCTCTCCAACACCTCCGATGTGAAGGCAGGGGCCCTTTCCCCAGACACTCGAGATTGTCTCTTCCAGACCGAGGTCACAGCAGCACTTGCAGTGTAGGTCCTCTCCTGTCGAAGATCAGGTATCGAATGATTGAACAGATAGAAAATGGCGGTCACGTCCGCGGCGGTGCGTACCGTCACCGCCGGCGTACATCGTCATTGGCTCCTGGGACCCATAGGGTCCAATGTTAACCAATGCAGCATTGCGCTGCGGTCTTCGACCGCCTACCGCGACGGTGTAAAACGCCAGTGCAGTTACCTCACATCCCATTGTCCCACTTTAGAGGTCAGGCAGCCGCCATTTCAGAGGCCCACATGGCTTCATTTCCAACTGCGTCACACATACCTAGGCCTAGACTCAGCACACATACAGGCCACCTTTTGTGTATGATTGGTGTTCTGGGTAAACTGTGGGTACGTACCTCTGAGTTGTTTGACTCTGTGCTCGCTGTTGTCCTTCATAGGCACCATCCGCTGGGACATGTGAGGAGATGGCAGCATCCCCCGGTGTACCGACCGTTGGTGGACCTGTCGACAATGGAGGAGCGACATATGATTATCACATTTAGGCTTGACCGTGCCGCAATCCAGGAACTGTGTACCCAGTTGGAGCCAGGCCTGATGTCAGCAATCCGCCATCCCACAGGAATTCCCCCTCAAGTGCAGGTGCTGTCAGTGCTCCATTTCCTTGCAAGTGGGTCTTTTCAAACAGCAGTGGCCATAGCATCAGGGATCTCCCAGCCTATGTTTTCCAATGTATTGTCCAGAGTGTTGTCTGCCCTTCTGAAACACATGCAGAGCTACATCGTTTTCCCTCAGGTGGAGGATTTTTCTACAGTGAAAGGGGATTTCTATGGCCTGGGACATATCCCCAACATCATAGGTGCCATTGATGGGACCCATGTGGCTTTGCCCCCCCCCAACAGGAGTGAACAGGTGTACAGAAACCGGAAGAGTTATCATTCTATGAATGTACCGATGGTATGTTTGGCAGACCAGTACATCTCCCATGTGAATGCCAAGTTCCCTGGCTCAGTGCATGACGCCTACATCCTGCGGAATAGTAGCATCCCATATGTGATGGGTCAACTCCAGAGGCACCGTGTGTGGCTATTAGGTGAGCACCTGGAGGTTAGTCAGTGGGAATGGTTGTCTGGGTCTGGGGATATCCCTCCAGGTTAGTGCGTGTCTAACAGTTGTCCCTCACCATTTGCAGGTGACTCTGGTTACCCGAACCTGTCATGGCTACTGACCCCAGTGAGGAATCCCAGGACAAGGGCAGAGGAACGCTACAGTGAGGCCCATGGGCGAACTAGGAGGATGATCGAGGGGACCTTCGGCCTCCTGAAGGCCAGGTTCAGGTGCCTCCATATGACAGGTGGATCCCTATTCTACTCACCAAAGAAGGTGTGCCAGATCATCGTGGCCTGCTGTATGCTTCATAACTTGGCATTGCGACGACAGGTGCCTTTTCTGCAGGAGGATGGTCCAGATGGCGGTTTTGTTGCAGCTGTGGAGCCTGGGGACAGAGAAGACGAGGAATCAGAGGAAGAAGACATGAACAACAGGGACTCAGTGATCCAGCAATATTTCCAGTGAGACACAGGTAAGAGTACAGACCTGCCTACTACATGTACTTTAACACTACTACCTCTCTACTGTCTGTCGTTTTCACCCAGTGTATGGTCACTGAGTTGTCACTTTCCCTTACGATTTCACAGATGTGGGTCCCACTGTGTGACATCTGCTTAGATTCCTCATGGACTAGAGCTGTGTGACATAGGTATGTTGACATTACAATTGAAAGAACATTTTGTCACTGTAATTGCTAATACAATATTTCGAAATCACAGACAGACTCCAGATTATTTTGTGCTTTAAGTGTGTTTATTTAAGTGCTCAATATTGGAGGGGGTAGTGAAATGGTGAGGGGTGATGGCGGAGGAATGCCCATGGCAGAGTCCAGTCTATTAGTCTCACAGGTGCATTGCACAAATGGGCATAGGAAGTGAAGCTGGGGCAGTTTAAAGATGGACAGGGTGACAAAGTGGGACAGTAGGATGACAATCAGGGTGGTTTTATTTCTTGGCAGGGGTCTTGGCATCGTGCTCTGTCTTTGTCCTGGATCTCAGGGACCGTTTGCGGGGTGGTTCTCCCTCTGCAGGGGGTGGGGTGCTGGTGTGGTGGTCCTGTGGTGGGGCGTCCTATCCACTTGCACCGGCAGAGGTGGTGGGCAGTTCATCGTCCATGCTAGTGTCAGGGGCCCCTTGTAGTGCCACAGTGTCCCTCCTGGTGTTGAGTAGTTCCTTCAGCACCCCAACGATGGTGCCCATGGTGGAGCTGATCGTTCTGAGTTCCTCTCTGAAACCCATATACTGTTCCTCCTGCAGGCGCTGGTTCTCCTGAAACTTGGCCAGTACCATTGCCATCGTCTCCTGGGAGTGGTGGTAGGCTCCCATGATGGAGGAGAGGGCCTCGTGGAGAGTGGCTTCCCTTGGCCTGTCCACCCCCTGTCGCACAGCAGCCCTCCCAGTTCCCATGTGTTCCTGGGCCTCCGTCCCCTGGACCGTGTGCCCACTACCACTGCCCCCAGGTCCCTGTTGTTGTTGGGGTGGTGGATTATCCTGGGTTCCCTGTAGTGGTGGACACACTGCTGATTGACGTGTCCTGGGGACAGAGGTATGGGCCCACTGGGTGGGTGCTGTGCTGGTGTTTCCAGAGGGGGGAAGGTCTGTGGTGGCCTGTGACTGGGTGAGGGAAACCGACTGTCCCGAGGTCCCCGATGGGCCGGGCTGGTCATCTAGATCCAGTTGGACAGAGCTGCTGTCATCACTGTGGTCCTCCTCTGTTGGTGGTGTGGACATGTGTGGACCCTCCTGTCCGGTGACGTTGGGTAGGGGTCCTGCAGGGGTATAAAAGGATGGTTATTACATCTCTGTGTGTCATGGTGTGCAATGGGTGGGTGACCGTGTACCCCAGTGCTTGCATTCCTGTGTGGGACCTTGTGTGATGATGGTTTAGGGGGTTGTATGGGTATATGCAGTGGCCATGCTTTAGTGATGGGTGTCCATGCTTTGTTGTTGCATGCAGGGCTTGGTGTTGGGATGGGTGGTTTGTGATGTTGGGACATATGTGAGGAGTTAGGGTGCTGGGGGTGAGGGTGGGGGGTATGTGATAGCATGCAGGTAGTCATGCACTTACTCCTGCAAGGCCCTCAGGATGCAGAATCGCCAAGACTTGCTCCTCCCATGTTGTTAGTTGTGGGGGAGGAGGTGGGGGTCCGCCGCCAGTCCGCTGAACCGCCTGGTGGTGTCTTGAGACCACGGAACGCACCTTCCCCCGTAGGTCGTTCCACCTCTTCCTGATGTCCTCCCGATTTCTTGGGTGCTGTCCCACTGCGTTGACCCTGTCCACTATCCTTCGCCATAGCTCCATCTTCCTTGCAATTGAGGTGTGCTGCACCTGTGCTCCAAATAGCTGTGGCTCTACCCAGACGATTTCCTCCACCATGACCCTGAGCTCCTCCTTCAAGAACCTGGGGTGTCTTTGCCGTGCCATGGGGTGGTGTAGGTGATGTGTGGGGTGGAGTGTGTGGTGATAAGTGTGCTGATATGTAGTGGTGTGTTGTGTGAGGTGCGTGGAAGTTCTGTGGGTGATGGTGTTGTGTGCCTGTGGATGCTGTTGGTCTTGCTGGTGCTGTCTCTTTCTGGCCTTCTTTCGGAATTTTTGGTCGTGGGGGTTTGTGGGTGATGTGGGTGTGTGTTTTATATTGTAATGGGTGTGTGGGAGTGGTGTGTGTATGTGTATCAGGTGTGTGTATTTCGAATTGTCCAATGTGGTAGTGTTTTGTATGTGTGTGTGTATTTTGAGTGCGGCAGTGTGTACCGCCAATGGAATACCGCGGTTGAAAGACCACCGCGTGGATTCGTGTGTCGTGATAGTGTGGGCGTAACAGTGGAGGTTTTGTTTTCGCCAGTTTATCACTGACCTTTGGTGTGGCGGACTTGTGTGGGGGTCTGAATTTTGGCAGATTCTGAAATGTGGGTCATAATAGCTGTGGCGGAAATCCGTGGCGGTGTGTTGGCGGTCTTCTGCACGGCGGCAAGCGGCTTCTACCGCCAATGTTGTAATGACCGCCATAGTGATTACAGCATCTAGACTTCCATCTACCTATGGCCCTAATCTTTGCCCAACCCCACCCCAAATGGGCCGCAGCCGTAGCTGCCCCAATCCTGAAGGAATGTGCACCAAAATCAAGAGCGTGACGACCCGTCCACCTCAAGGCCATCCGTAACACCTGTAACAATTGGAAACTCATAAGCTTCGCCCCCGACCTATGCACAAATACTCCACTCTCTCCTGCCAAGCGTCTCTCACCCCGAAAACTCAGCCATTCCACCACCGGGCAAGCAGCCCCATTACCCCCTCTGTCCAGCCATACCCATTTCCCTTTCCCTAACTGATCAGTTTTAGAGCACCTGAGCCAAATCCCCAAACGATCCCCATGCAGGCAAAACTAGCGGACCTTCACACCTAACCCCTTCCCAACCCCCAACAATTTGGACACCCGAAAAGCACCAAAAAACATCCAAACCATGCAGAAACGAAACAGAGCCAACTCGTATTCGTCAGTGCAGCATATCCGCAAAACATGCAAAGGTTCCAACAATAAATCAAAGGTAATGGGCTCTCTAGATGCCCTACCTGAAACTGACCTGACCCTACCCCAGCCTTTCAGCATCTTCCCAAACAAATCATTCTGCGCTGGGTCAAAACCAAAAATAGTTTCCTATAAAAGGAGACCCCTGCCAATTTGCCCCCAATGGTCGCGGGCAACAGACCTTCCCCAATCAGAAAAAGCACAAAACGCAAAGCGCGTAACTCTAGCTCATCAGCTTTTTGTAACCAAAAATTGCACGGAAACAGCTTGAAGGATTGAAAATCCAACCATGCCAGCCTGTATCTCTGCAGAGTGGATTCCGCTAAAGACATCTCCACCAGCCCAGTGATCATCACGCCCCCCATTCCCAAATGTCTGCCGGGACCGCAGTCTTGTTCCGATCCACTCCTGGGGCCAATGCGCGAAAACGTTGCCACTGTAAAATAGACAGGGAATCTGCAATCTCGTTGTATACCCCAGGTATGTGATCAGCTTAGAAAATACCATTTAAAGATAAACAGCGAAGCATAAACTTGCACAACAAACGCAAAACCCTGAGGTCCCTCGCTCTCTGTCCGTTAACTAGCTCAACAACTGTTATGTTGTCAACCCAATAAACTACTGTCCTATTGGCCAACTCATGCCCCCATACTGCCAAGGCCACCAAGAGTGGAAAAAACTAAAGGAAAGCAATGCTCCTGCCCTGCTGCAGCCATTGTGTGGGCCATGTTTCTGCACACCATCTCCCATCCCAGAAAAGCCCGAAGCCTGTGGCTCCTGCTGCATCAGAAAAAATCTGGGCTTGCCAAACCGTATCGGCTTCGCAGAAAAACATGGACACCCCATTGAAACTTGCTAAAAATGAGTCCCACACCCTGATATCCTCTCTCAAACCCACTGAGACGCGGATCCTATGGTGCGGCAGCACTGCTCCCGACATGACTAAACCCAAACGCCTACAGAAAGTCCTACCTCCCCATACTACCCTGCAAGCGAAAGTAAGGTAGCTCAACAGCTTCTGAGCTGTTCGCAGATCAATCTTGCGGAGTACCTGCACGGTGCCCAAGAATTCCAGCATCTCTTCCACCTTAGGCGCTGGCAATCTGGCAACCAGGACGTTCGCATCCAGTTCTATACCCAAAAAGGTTAAGACTGATTGTGGCCCTTCTGTCTTTTCCGGAGCCAAAGGCACTCCCACATGGTGAGCTAATTCTTGAAAAGCCATCAGCGCCCTCCCACAAGCTCCGGAGGTGGCTGTCCCTACAAAAAGAAAATCATCCAAGTAGTGCGTCACCGTCCGATGATCATTCTGTTTACCAAAAACCCACTGTAGGAATGTACTGAAAGCTTCGAAAAGTGCACCTGAAATGGCGCAACCCTGGGAAGTACCCTGTTGACATAGATCGCCCGTCAAATTGCACAATCGCCACAAACCTACCAAATGGGTCAGTCCATGTTCAGCTAGGTGTGTATGGTACAGATGATTTAATTAGAATGCATCTGCCCCTGGGAGTAGAGGTGAAGCCTACATGTGCTAGTAGGGAATAACCCATATGATCCTGTGCCCTATAGTGATTTCCTTTCAAATGAGTTTCCTGCAAGAGAACAAGTCTGGGGCATGTCTACAAATATATTGTAAAACTATGGTGCATTTAATTTTGTTACTTAGGCCATTGACATACTCAAAGCATGACCCTCAAAGCAGAGTTAATAGCCCCCATGAGGTGTCATGTAGTGTGGAAATCCCGTCTAACTTGTGCAAATGTAAGAGTGTCATCCCCCCTTTCTGAGCGATCTGAGTCTCCTACCTTTGAGATACATTGTCACTAAGCAAGAACACAAACCATGTGAAACCATCAAAGTATTGCAAAACGGTGGTCTCCTAAAAAACTCCCCCACACCCTGCTACCCTGCATAGTAGGCTTTGAAACACCCACCCCGCAACTTGCAGAGCACCTGTTGCCCCAATGTTAACATAAAGTCTACTAAGGGTTAGCCGGCGTCGCCAAGACAAACCAAGTAGATGAATACAGTATGCATAACCCCATGTTTCAACAGCATTTTCTTACATCTTTAATGCATGAGACATGTGTGAGCATTACCGTCTCTCGCCCCTAGAAGCCACCAGAGCACACATCCTGTTGTTTCCACATCTTAGTGCCTGGGTTCAGACACCATCATCAATGGTTCCCCAGCCAATTGTCCTGTCCCACTGTTACCAGTTCTGACAACCTTGGGGGGATCGCAGTCCAGGGGTATGCCATTCCTCAACCCAGTTCGACGACTTCACTTAGCCTGGCCAGATCGAGCATCATCAATTTAAGTTCTTTTGCACAGAGAACTTTCTTGACTTTGTCAAAGCTGTGGCATTGGCGCTGAACTTACAGTGTAAAATCCAGGAAATAAAGTATTGTGGCGTTTTCACAGGGCAAGTCTCCATGTAAGCGAGCTGCCTGAAGGATAGCATCTCGAGCCTGCTGATTGAAAATCCTAGCTATGATCGCCCTAGGAGGGGCCCCCGGCTTCGGCGCCCTATGCCCCTGCTCTATGGAAAGGAATTTTGGGAGGCGCTTGAGGCAAAGGGTGTTGACCATTAGGTCTTTGAGGAAGAGATCCACACTGGGCCCTTCTACCCCCTTGGGGAACCTAACCACTCTGTTATTTCTTTGTGCCCTACCTTCCTAGTCTTCCATTTTGGCACCATATTTGTGTGTTGCTTCGTGAGCTACTGAACTTGTTCCTCCACCTTTTTGGACGTGGATTGTAACAAGTGGATGTGCGATTCGGCTGCTGTGACTTTCCCCAACATCTTTTTGAAGTCAGCCTGCAGGAAAATGAAGTCCACAGTCACAGCATCCAGTTTAGGTTCAAGTGAACTCATAAGATCACAGATTGCTGCCATAATGGCACCAAGGGAGGGCTCTGCCCCCGGCGCCTCGGTATCCAGCTCATCAGTCTCCCGAGGCTATTTGGTCACAGTGTATTTGTCCATCTTGTTGGACTGCGTTTGTCCTATAGGTTTCACCAATGTCACAGGGTGCAAATGGGTATGTCTCCTCCAGACTCGTAACTCAGGTGTTAGCAGTGCTTAGCCTGGCAGTGCTGCACAGCTAGGAGCAGCCAAGTCTCAGCATTTCTGACAGGCTATAGCAGGGGCCCTAGCACCGCACTGCGCCCCCCCCCCCCCCACGGTCTCACTCACCCCCCTAAGTCTCGGGAGAAGGGCACTCACCCAGCCCTGTGTTGGTCAAAGGATTTGTAAGGAATTCTCCAGCCCAGGTGATAAGTTGGCAAGTTGAATAAGGGCCTGCTAGTTTCGGCCCTCAGTGGGTGGGCCCACTTCCTGTATTTGTGGTAGGTATAAATTGTCGCGCTCCCTGTGGAGGTCAATCCTCTAGTCTCTCACGGACCCCAAGTCGGGTTAAAACAGGCATGCCCCCACCGCCTTAGGGCCAGGCAGTAAAGGTCACAGTTACAACAGTAAACTCCAGGTTGGAAATGTGCCCTCAAATCCTTTATACATGCCCCCTAGACAGCGAACAGGCTTCACCTGGGTCTCATTCTCCAGGCACGGGAATGGAGGGGCCAGCGGAGAGGGAGACTCGCTCTAGTCTCTCCGCGGGCACATTCGGGAAGCGGAAGGAGACGCCGGGGGACAGGATAGGTTGCAGATAGGTGGGGGTGGGTCTAAGGGTGGGAGGATAAAAGGGGGTAGGGGAGGGATCGGCCTTTTTCCGTGCCGATCATCAAGCAGAGCAGAATTTGGCAGAGGGAAGGCCTTTTCTGGGTAGGAAGGGAAGGTTTTGTGTTTTTTACCGGCTTTAGGCTTCAGGTCTTACCGGTACATTGTTAATAAAAGCGGCTGTTGACCCAACGCCATGGCAACAAGCCATGACGGTGAAGCGGTGAAGGCTGCACTTCGCATTATCGGCAAAGCCGGCTGAGCCGATCTGCTCAGGCCTGGCGTTCTCGACCAGGCCTGGGTAGGCATGGTGCAGCTGACACGCACTGCGTCGAGCCGCATGTACTTCACTGGAAAGGGGGGGGGGTCAAAAAACTTACAAAATCAATGGGGGTGGGCACGAGGCGCTTCCAGCCCCCCCCCCGGACACTGAGGAACTTCGCACTGGGCAGCTAGAGGAGGGGGCAGCAGGGGCATCAGGGCTACATTTTTGGGGAGAAGAGGCCCCCCAGGATGCCCAGGGGCAGATAATTTCTGATGGGCTTGAGTTGGGGACAGAGCAGGTGGAGCAGGTTTTACCCGGGCCCAGTACTGGGTGGGCCCCTTTGGACCTTTCTTGCCCCACGCGTGGAGCAGCGCTGGGGAAGGGCCCCGGGCCACCAACTAAAAAGAGGGGTAAGTGTGTGGTAAAGTGAAAGGTGGGCCTGTTAAGGCCAGGTCAGGGAGTGGGCAGGCCAAGAAAGTCAAGGCTCAAGGCGGGGGGGGGGGGCAGGAGGGCCGAAGCTGGGGGGGAGGACTGGCAGGGCAGGTGGGATCTGGTCAAAGCTTGGGATTTAGAGGCCAGGATTAATGAGCAGCACCACATTGTGGAGGAGACGGAAGAAAGGTGGGCACAGCTGTGCAGAGACAAGGAGGGGGCAGGTTTATGAGGTAGGCAGCAAAAAAGGGCGGCTGAAGGTATTAAAGGGATGGGGCCCCCGCCTACTGGTATGGGCTCAGGTAGTTGGATCTGGGTGCCTCAGGTACAGGAGGTGGGGGCCAGGAGGCTGGTGCAGCCAGAGGTTTGATCGGTGCGGGGAATCCCAGTGGTGCATACGGCCAAAGTGGTTGAGGACGGACAATGCCAGTGTCTGAGGCTGGTAGAAGGAAGGTGATGCTAATGGGGCGCAACACGGCCTCTGCACGTTGGTCTGAAGCACTAGAGGGGTCTTTGGCGACTTTCTCTACACCGCTGGATCGGAGTTCACGCAGAGATGGTGTGCGCCATGAGGGCCTGGAGGAAGCTGCGGCGAGTAATTTGCGAATGAGGGGTGGTGTTGACAACAAGGGTGAGATGGATGATGAGGATGTGTTTGAACTTGATTATGAGGAGGATGTGGATGAGTGGGAGGACGGAGAGATCTGTGACGCAGAGGTGAGCAGTATCAAAGGGAGGGGGTGAGGGCACAAGTGCGGCGCAACCCCTTCTTCTGCTTCTATTTTGCAGGATGCTATGTCTGTTGGCGGACCACAGGAGGTGCTACATGGGCTGGCACGTGGTCGAGGAAGGTTACATGGCCTTTGGTGGCGCAAACCAGAGGTAAGGGGCAATGGTGGTCGGTTTGGGGGGGACAGTTCTGGTTTTGGTGGGACATGCACCGTAAGTCTATAGGGATAGGCGATTTTTCGGTTCATGAAACAGCTGCTGAAGGGGTATTGCAGGGTGGGGACACGGCTAAAGCTAAGGAGGCCGTGGTAAACAACGGCTAATGAAACAGGTAATCAGACAAGGGGGGAGGTCATGGGGTCCAAGGACAAAGAAGGGGAGGACACAAGAAGCGGCTTCCATACATGGGGCTGGCCATGCCTTTGGGCTCACACGTAGCAGAGAGAAGAAAATCTAGGATTTGGATGCACGAATATGCCGATGTTTTTAAGCTCCTACACAGGGACATACAGGCCAAAGAGGGCTCCAAGGAAGAAGAGTGAGAGCTAGCACGTAGGCCGAGAGTTCCAATGACGATGGATAACTGGACGTCAGCCTTTTTAATTTTTGCAAGCATATATTGTGAAAAGTTCCCAGACAGGGTCATAGCGCTTTTTAAGTATATGGACATTATAAGGAAAGCCGAGATGCATTTCGGGGGTTTCGCCTGGCTGAACTATGATGAAGAATTCAGGGCTAGGGTCAGTGTTAATTCCGATAAACCCTGGGGGGACGTAGACCCCGAATTATGGATGCAGTGGATGGCGTCAGCTGAGTCCACTGCGTCTACACACACGGCAAGTGGCTTGCCGGTGGTTTACAAGCATTTCAGCCCCCTCCCGCCCAAGGAGGGGCGCGGTGGGTCAGCGGACCCAGGTGTCCACAACAGGAGCATGCTGGAACTTTAATAAAGGTTTCTGTTCCAGACAGCCCTGCAAATTTAAACATGACTGCTCCAAATGCCGGGGCGTCATCCTGTCACAGAATGTTTTTCCCTCTCCAGCCCGGCAGAGCAATGGAGGGCCACCAAAGGACGAGGCATGCAGGGCACTACTGTGTCAAAAGGCTCCTACGCCAATTAGGCTGGAGACTCTTCTGCCCTGGCTACATACCTATCCAGATAGCAGCACGGCTTGTAAGTTAGCGTGGGGTTTTCAAGAAGGTTTTCGTGTTGGCTACCAAGGTCCACGTAGGAGGAGATGGGCAGACAATTTGCGGTCTGCCAAGGAAATGCCACAGGTGGTGCGAGCCAAAGTCGCTAAAGAGGTGTCTTTGGGCAGGATTGCGGGGCCATTTTATGATTGGCCAAGTGCGGATTTGAAGATCTCTCCTTTGGGGGTGGTGCCTAAGAAGGCCCCAGGGGAATTTCGCCTGATTCATCATTTGTCCTGGCCGGAGGGTCCCTCTGTTAACGACTTAATTGCACCCGAAGATACTAGGGTGGTTTATGCATCTGTGGATGATGCCATCAAGCTGGTCAGAGGGTGTGGCAAAAATGCGACATCCAGTCGGCTTTCAGGCTGCTGCCCATACACCTGGAGGACTTTGATTTGCTGGGTACCTCAGCTTGCATTTTATGGGAGGACATTTAGGCAGTATTGCGCGGTCATATCCAGGCCCTGATAGAGGGGTTGAGAAAAGAACAACTTAACCAATGCACGATGCTGGAACAAAAAATCCCTGCACTGGAGTCGGAAGTACAGAGGGGAGGGGAATCAGATCCTGGCCTGTGTCACAGGCTTCTGCAACAGGAGCTTAGGGATCTACAGAGAACAAAGCTTGAGTTCATGATTTAGCTACACAATGACACCTACACGACATTGGTGATAAGGCCTGTAAGCTGATAGCCTGGCCTGAAAGGAGGGACAGGGGACGGAAGTGGGTAGTAGAACTCCTGGCACTGAGGGGACAACACATACTACCAGGGAAGCTATAGCGGAGGCCTTTGCCACATACTATGAACAGACATACTACTCTATGACTAACTGATCAGCTGCTGACTGTGCTGACCTCCTGAGGAATGTCTCTTTTCTGGTCTTCTCCAACAAAGATAGCGACACATTAGAACAGGATTTAACAGCAGAAGTGGAAAGTCCAATCCGAGAGTTGCAATCTGGAAAAGCAGCTGGACCCAACGGCCTACTCGCAGGATTATATAAATGTGTGGCTGCCAAAACTGTGATACACATACTAGATATGTTCCAGGCGGCTAGAAAGAAGGGTACTCTCCTGATAGATCAGGGATTGGCTTCCACTGTAGTAATTCTCAAAAAAGGTAATCTGCCCGTGGCTTGTAGTACCTACCGGCCTATATCTTCCCCAAATGTAGAGGCCATGATCTTAGTGAAGGCCCTGGGTAATAGATTGAAGAAAGTGATAACCACGGTGGTCCACCCGGACCAGTCCAGGTTTATGTCACATTAGGGTACTAGACTGAACTTGAGGTGCCTCCACGGGGTCGTGTATAGGACTGGGACTCCCGGTAACAAGGATGCTGTTCTGCTCTCCCTATATGCAAGGATGGCCTTTGATAACCTTGAATGGCCTACCTGTTTGCAGCCCTTGACAGACTAGGCTTTGGCCTCCAGTTCTGCAGCTGGATTAAACTACTGTATCAAGTCCCTTTGGAGATGGTGAGAGTAAATGGTGTGCTGTCCCATTCATTAGCCCTTCACTAGGGCACAAAACAGGGCTGTCACCTGTCCCCAATGATTTTTGCTATGGTGCTAGAGCCATTGGCTGCCTGGATTCGTCAAGATCTCCTTATATGGGAAATCAAAGGGGGAGGGAACTTGGAGGAACAAATCTCCCAGTATGCTGATGATATCCTATTATATGCTACGTGGCCTCACGTTATAGTGGACAGAATTCTCCACATTTTTCAAATCTTTGGAAGTTATTCTGGATACCAGATTAACTGGAACAAGTGCCTTATCTTCCCCCTTGCAGGTGGGAGCCCTGCACTACCACGAAGGTGTGTGGCCCAGGTGACGAGGGACAGTTTCCAGTATTTGGGCATACATGTAACGTGAAGTGCTAAAAGGTTCTTAGGGAGAACTTGTTACCTCAGCTGGAGTGCTTCCACAATGATGTTGTGCATTGGCATTGTGCATTGGCGAGCACTTCCCGTGTCTCTGATGGGCAGGCCGTACTTTTCAAGATGATGGCCATCCCCCACCTCCTGTATGTTCTCCCAAATACCCACTAAAAGGTGCCACCTGCATTCTTTCGCAAGAACAACAGTGAGTTGCATAAACTTCTGGGGGGGTCGGGCAGTTTGTGTATTTCCCTCACTAAGCTCCAACAAGGGCGTTTGAAGGTGGACTGGCAGTTTCCAACATACTTACCTATTACTAGGCGGCACACTTGATTTGATTAACAACTGGTTATTCACGGATATGGAGGACCCGGCTTACTGAGTCGATAGGCAAGCTATGGGAGGCTGCGACTACCCATCAATCCTGTATATTAGGAAACGGAAGGGTGAACTTCTGATACACACTCAATCAGTAGTGGGAGCGTGGAGAGAGGTCACCAAATTTCTGGGACGGGAGGACAAGCTTACAAATATGACTCCACTCTGGGATATTGACCAGCTAAGGGAACTCGGAAACCTGCAGGGTTTTGGCAAATGGGGGATAATAGGCATCGAAAAGTTTGGAGACATTTGGAGGGGAGGAACACTGCTGACCTTCGAGGACCTGATGAGGGATTATGAGATGGGGGAATCAGAGTGGTTTTAGCATTTGAAGTCAGGACATTTGCTGAGACCCCACATGCTGGAGGGGGAGAAATTACCGGAGTTGTCCCTGTTGGAGGATCAGCTACCTTTAGACCCCATGCCAGACAAAGTATCTCCCTACATATTAAAGTTTATGAACAATTCCCCTGGTCCCCTGCGGTCACTGCGAGAGGCCTGGGAGGGTGACATAGGTAAAATTGAAGATGATCGCTGGGTGGTGGCGGTCCAGAGTCCTAGAGAGGTTGCAATAGAGACCCACTTCTGTTTGATACAGCTCAGGATGCTCCACAGATCATACTACTCTAGATCACTGTTACACTCTATGGGGAAATGTGACTCAGATCTGTGAGCTGCAGGGTGTGGCATGGTGGGGTCTTTCTTCTATATACTCTGGGACTGTCCTATAATCCAACAGCACTGGTAGTGCAAATTATGGCCCAGGACATAGGTCCCACTATACCATTAGCGACCAGATGGCTTGTACTACATATAACAGGAGAGGAAGTATGGTCCAGATATCGGAGGATCTGGTTGATGCTGGCAGCCGGAGTAACTAAAAGGAATATTGAAAGGGCATAGGGAGCAAGCAGAAGCCTGTGGGTTCAAGTTTGGAAGAATGATTTGGATTAGCCCAGCGAATGGAGCTGGTGATATATCAAAGTTGGGGCTGCCCGAAAAAATATGAGAAAGTATGGAGTCAATGGAGCACTTACAGGGAAACATAATTGGTCACTGTATGGAGGCTCTGGGGTATTTATGGACTCAGAGTGTATCTAATGCAGATGGTCTTGGTTCTGGATCAAAAATGAGAGTATACATTTCATATTGTTGTCTCATACTGACCGCACTAGTGATGATATTGTGCCTTTCCTTAGTGATGCTTAGAATTTTTCATCAACAATTGTGCCAAATTTTGTATGCTGGGCCACTGCCAAATAAAACGATTTAAAAAAAGGGAATATCAAGGGACAAAATATTGAAAGGCAAGTTTCTATATGGTTTCTATATCTATCGTCACAAATACGTACATTGGTGACAGCCAAACTGTCATCCTCATCCAGACGCGTATTCCAGCAGACAGGCAGAGGCACAGAATTTCTAAAAGTGGCATTTTCAAACTTACAATCTAAAAACCAACTTCACTAAAATATTTTTTTTTTTTTAATTGTGTGTTCTGAGAACCCAAACTCCAAATCTCTATCTGCTCCCAAAGGGCAATTACACCTAAAAGATATTTCAAGGCAATCCCCATGTTAACCTATAGAAAAGATAGGCCTTCCAATATTGAATAACAAATATAGCAGTATTTCACTATCAGGACATGTAAAACACACCAGTACATGTCCTACCTTTTAAATACACTGCAACCTACCCATGGGGCTGCCTTGAGTCTACCTTAGGGGTGACTTACTTGTAGTAAAAGGGAAGGTTTAGGCCTGACAAGTGGGTATCTTGGTGGGCTTCCCTGCTTCAGGTTATAGAACATGGACCCTGCCCACAACAGCAGGGGCACATTCCAGTTCTATGCCTTCCTGAACCCACTTGGATTCCTCTGTCTATAATCTAAGGGCCCAGTAAGCTAACCCATGTGGAATCCTTCTCCTCACCTGCGAACTCCATCTGTGCAGCACCTAACCTCACTTGGCTCACAGATATATCCCAGTAGGCAGACAGTACCACCATGGCCAACATAGGGGTGTGGCCCAGTCCACACAGTGCTGATGAGAGAAAGGCCTCAGCCCTTCCAGGGCTCTCTAACCTCTGTTTCTCAGAGTGGGGGCGGTAGCTCCGGGTGACTGGCACCCTTTGTCCACTTTCCCTCCCACCAGATATGGGGTGGTATCCTGAGACTGTTACTCCAGCCCAGGATCTGTACCGTTAGGTTGGATAGGAGTCAGGGGCGATTCCATCCTACCCATGCCCTCTTTCCCGGGGCTCAGTACCCTCCTTTTGGGAGTGGTACCCCCAGACTCCATAACTGTCAGGGCGCCTGTGGCGGCCGTCCTGCACAATTCTCCCACCAATTCAGGGGTGCTAACCTGAAACCAGTCCCCAATCCAGGCTCTGTACCCTTAGGCAGAGCAGGTGCCTGGCAAGCTAGGGCTTCCCGGGGAGTAAAACCTCGCTGTTAGAAATGAGGTCTCTAGTTGGCAGTCGGTTTGCACCCTGTCCAAGTAGGGACCCTCACTCTAGTCAGGATAAGGGAGATACCTGCTCAGATAACCCCTGCTCACCCCCTTGGTAGCTTGGCACGAGCAGTCAGGCTTATCTCAGAAGCGATGTGTAAAGCATTTGCACATAACACACAGTAATAAGTGAAAACACTACAAAAGGACACCACACCAGTTTTAGAAAAATAGCCAATATTTATCTATATAAAACAAGACCAAATTCGATAAGAATTCAACATACATTAAGAAAAATATGAATTATGAAAGATTTACTCAAAACTACAGTTCCTCGAAGTGGATAGCTCCACCTGGGGCTATCAGGGCGTCGTGATCAACAAAACCAACAGTTCAGGCCGGCCGCGGCGTTGTGGGCCAGCTACGGTGTCGGAAAGACCCGCAAACAGTACCTTGGATTTGCAGGGCGTCGTGATCCTCGCGGTGAGTTCCGGAGGGCGGCATCACTGACGTTGCGGTGTCCGGTCCGGAGTCAGTGCAGGAGTCGTCGGGCCTTTGAAGTCACACGCGTTGCAGATCGAACTCCAGGCTGATGAAGTCAGGTGCGCCGGCGTGGATGGCGTCGGGGCTGCGGTGCGAAGTGGGACGATGCGACGTGCGGTGCCCACAGGTCACGGTGCAGGCAGCTGCTTGGTGATGGCGTCCAGTGGCGTCGGTGAGACCAGGGCTGCGGTGTGAAGTGGGGCGGTGCGACGTGCGGTGTCCACAGGTTGTGGTGCAGGCAGCGGCGTTGTCGTTGCTGAAGCGCTGTCGTCGGTAGGCCCTAGCCAGCGGTGCGGGACGGGACAGTGCTTTGTGACCCTCATGAGCGGTGTCCACAGGCCACGGTGCAGGCAGAGGCGCCGGTGTCAGCAGGAGCGTCGTCGTCAGAGATGCCCAGGCTGCTGTGTGAGCAGGCGATGCCTGAGTGCGGGGCCCACAGGTCGCGGTGTGAGCAGCGGCTCGTGAAGTCATCCGATGACGGCGTCGGTGACACCAGGGTCGCGGTGCGAAGCTGGGCAGTGCGACTCTGTGTGGCGTCGGCAGGTCACGATGCAGGCCAGCGGCGGTGTTGGCGGCGTTGCAGTGGTTTGTCCTCTTGAACAGCACAAAACACACAGTTCCCAGTGCTGCAGGTCGAGGAAACTGAAGTCTTTGGTGTCCCTGAGACTTCCAACAGGAGGTAAGCTCTACTCCAAGCCCTTGGAGAATTTTCTCAAGCAGGACACACAGCAAAGTTCACCCTTTGCACACTTTTCAGGCAGAAGAAGCAACTGCAGGCAAGTCCAGCAAAGCAACACAGCAAAGGGACAGTACTCCTCCTTCAGCTCTTTGTGTAAGGGCAGGCACAGCCCTTATTCAGGTGCAAGTTTCAGCTCCTACCCCAACTCTAGCTCAGGAAGACCCATCAGGATATGCAGGACACACCTCAGCTCCCTTTGTGCGACTATCTAGAGTGAATTCACAAACAGACCAACTGTCATCTTGACCCAGATGTGTATTCCAGCAGACAGGCAGAAGCACAAAATGGTTAAGCAAGAAAATGCCTAAAAGTGGCATTATCAAACTTACAATCTAAAGACCAACTTTGCCAAAAGGTGTATTTTTAAATTGTGAGTTCAGAGACCCCAAACTCCATATCTCCATGTGCTTCCAATAGGAAATTACACGTAAAAGATATTACAAGGCAATCCCTATGTTAACCTATGGGATAGATAGGCCTTGTAATAGTGAAAAACAGTGTTAGCAGTAATTCACTATCAGGTCATGTAAAACACACCAGTTCATATCCTATCTTTTAAATACACTGCACCCTGCCCATGGGGCTGCCTTGGGCCTACCTTATAGGTGACTTACATGTAGTAAAGGGGAAGGTTTGGTAAGTGGGTACATTTGCCACGTCGAACTGGCAGTTCCAAACTGCCCACACAGACACTGCAGTGGCAAATCTGAGACATGTTTACAAAGCTACTCATGTGGGTGGCACAATCAGTGCTGCAGGCAAATAGTAACATTTGATCTACAATAGGGACTTACTAGTAAATCAAATATGCCAATTATGGAGAAAACAAACACCTATACAATTTAGACAGAGAACACTTGCACTTTAGCTCTGGTCAGCAGGGGTAAAGTGCCCAGGGTCCTAAAACCAAAAAAACAGCTCAGATAAAATAGAGGGGGGAGGTAACAAGTTCTTTTGAATGACCCTGTGAAAAGGACCAGGTCCAATCAGCATTACACTGATGAAAACTCCTCTGCATCCAAAGTAAGACATCCTTTAAGCAGACTGGGAAGGAGAGAAGTTTATGTGGAATCAAATGATCAACAGTAAGAAGCAGCTGAGTATCATCAGTGTAAAATATTGTAGCCACTCCATGGGATTCAATGTGAGATGATACTGACCCAAATATATATTAAACAAGGTAGGGCTCCAAGAAGAGCCCTGTGATACTCCAAAGGTGAGAATGTTGTTCGAGGAGCCGTGGGGGCCACCCAGATCTCTTGCAATGTCCCTTCAATAAAAGTCTTAAGCCAAAGCCATGTCTGACCCTCAGTGCCTTTGTCTGCCACCTGCTGTAAAAGCACTTGGTAGGAGACAGTGTCAAATGCCACAGGTAGGTCGAGTATGAGAAGACCAACATTTTACCCTGATCCGGCGCACAAATGATAGTTTGAATCACTTCACGAAGGGAAGATTCTGTGCTATGTTGTGGTTGGAAACCTAACCGGGTGTTATGGAGGAGCTTAATGGGGAGTGACCCCCGAAACACTACTGGGGATTAATGTGAGCAGCTGGGTGCCTCCTAACTATCATTAGGCAGTTCTGCCTGACTTCAAAATGAGTGTTGCTGTATATAAACAATTATACTCACAATAAGCCCTCGCTGGTCAGCTCTATCACTCAGCTGATGAGCTACGTAATCAGTGCTGCTCCTTCATTGAGCGCCCCAGCAAGTATCATGACACTCTTGTCCATGCACACCATTGCCGCACTGTTTCACAGTGGTGAAGGTGCAGGGAGAGAGTCAGCTTGGCAATGGATGCTGACACTGACACCCAGTTAACTTAGTTCACCCCTACATTAATTCCAGAAATGACCACTAGCAGCAGGTCTGTGGATTTCATTCCTGGTGCTGGGAACTCTCTTGTTGTGCATCTGCTCACTTCACAAGCTGGCACCACCACGAGGCATCATGTTTTTTAACCTGTAAAATCTTCAGGCCCTCGTGAGGGTTCATCAGCCATCAGTCTTGTGCTGGGAGTTGGTCATAATCTAAACCCATCTAAAGATATAAAAACTCCCAGTCACTCCCATAGACTGCTGGTTTAAATGATCACATATATGCAAAAACCCAAGTGCAGGATACCTGCCCATTAGACTAAGCACCAAGCTCATCTGATAAATAATGCCAATTGCATTATCATGTCAGTTGCAGGCCTTCCCTGCAGCTGACCTGGTTCTGAGCTTTTGCATCTCCTAGAGGATTGGAAGACTGCTCAGCCGCAGAGGAGCCGAAGAGGAACAAAATGGAGAATGAACCTCGGGACGTCTTCCAGTCCATTTGGCAAACCTATCCTCTGCAAAGGCTGCTGGAGACACCCTGCATTAGCTCCCACTGTATCATGAACTCTGACCTTTGATTCCGCCTTTTAGCCAATGGAAGATGTTTAACCATTTGCATTTTGTAGAGAACTGAACACCACACATTATTCTCAAAATAAAGGTGTCTTTTTCCAAAGGTCCACACTTTCTACGCCCTCACAAACTTTTGCATTCATGATTTGGCCTAACGTGTTATTAGTCTGCTAAAATGACCTATATTTTCTGATTTTTATACCATTTACCATGGACTTGCTTTCCCATTCATTTAAATACTATCTCTTGGCCTCATTGACTTGTTTTGAACTTAGTTATATGTTATCATTATACTTTTCTAAACTGTTGTACATTTGTAAACTTGGTTTGGAACTCACATTCTTTATTATTTTAAGTTAACTGTACTGTTCTTTAAATTGTCTGCATTTACACCAGCTTGCCCCTCCCTACAATTAAGACTTCAGCTTGCCCTGCACTACTCTAGGGCAAATAGGGTACATATAAAGTAGACATTTGGTTTGTCCCTGTGAAGATTCCCAGTCTGTTGATATGGAGTTTAGCTGGAGAATGTATTAAAGTTCTTGGCCACTCTGATACCAATATACTAACAGGTAATTCCTAAAGCTTTCTAATTCATTCAATCCGGCCTACGGCAGCCACACCGATGATGCTCAGATGATCCTAAAATTGGAACAACTCGACTAGTTCTGAAACAATTGATGCTACAAAATCAACTTCAAAGTCCTCAGAAACTGAAATGACCACCCGAGGAATCAAAATCGCAGCTCAATATCCTTTAGACTGCAGGAAATGGGACAGCTGACAACTACATCAAGAGAAGTGAAAAACCTTGCAGTGAACACGGACTTCAACGTTCCTCTTCAATCCCAAGTCAATACAGTGAAAAGAAACTAATTTTACACTGAGGTATCCTGCAACATATTTTCTCCTGTCTAATCTCTCTTACAGGATGCAAGAATCAATGGCCATAGTGATATCACTGACAGATTATGTAAATGGCCACTACTTTGGACTCATTAGAACAGTAATTGTAAATCTGCAAAGAATACAGAATGCAGCAAACAGAAACGTACTAAAACCTAAACAGACGGGGCCACATTATCCCTGTGTTTTAAGCACTTCACTGGTTACCGGTCGCAAGAAGACCATCTTTTGAACGACCCCACTACAGATAATTCCACCATCACATTTTAGATGTGCAAACTGTGGAATATATTCCCAAAGCTAATAAGGATCATCAAAAACCTCTTTCCAGAACCAGGCCCAAGGTGACTGGTTTGTAGATGCTGCTTGAAAGTCTATACTCACACTTTACATTACAAGCTTAAGATGTGCTCGTTGCACTGTCCCAAGAGACTCTGGGCCTCACGCAAGACACCAATGCTCAGCACCATAAACCACACTTAAACGTACATCCTTTTCTCATCCGTGCACTTCAGAATTTGGCATCTTTCACCTGATGGTCTGAGGAGCACTCTGAGGCTCGACGAGATATAGGAAAGTGCTATAGGTGTGCTGTACAATATAATGATATAACTACCCGTGTTTCTTCACTAAATTATACGTTTGAGCAAGTGAGGTACACCAATAAAGGACAAGAGATGTCCTGTCACAAGCTATTTATTTTCATAGTGGGCGCTTATGTATTCTCTAGAGGCAGTTGGGCACTGTACTTGTGCCTATGGAACGGCGCAGAGCTGGTGCTGCATTAAGGCATCGTATGCAGTGCCATTACCAGAGGCCACTAGGCTGCCACAAAGGGCCTAAAAACTGTCTTCTTGCTAAGGGGAGGAGGAGTGCTCAAAAGCCAAACTTTAATTTTGCCTAGAACGTTGATAACCCTTGCACCAGGGGTGTCTGGGGGAAGTTGATTGCACTTGGGAAATAAGTGGGTGGGCAGGTACATTCACGGGGCACATTTCGGGGTTCTTTACAATTTCGGGGGGAACACAGAGATTGGACGTCACTAAGCGTTGACATTAGATTGTAGTTGATGGCCGAAGAGGGGACGTTTTCAGAACATCATGGTAAGATGGACGAATGCCTATTCTGCATGATGTTTTCATTCCAGGCTGCTCCTCTAAATCTGAATTAGTGCTTAATTTGAGCCGGTGGTTTCCGGAAGGGGACATCGGCACTTATTTTTGAGGGCCGGCACTTATTTTTCTGCCTCAAGCATTTACTGCAAGCAAAAGACACATATGAGAAAGAGGGAGGAAATAAGAGAAAAACGAAAAAGCGTCACAAAGGGAGAAATCAGAAAACTGCGGAAGTGAGCTGAAGGGGCAGGGAGTGGCTGTAAATGGATTACAAGGGCCCGAGATGGCTTCAGGATTAGGTCTGCCTCAGTATTCTGTGCCTTGTTATTTAACTGCAGCAGCCGCGTATTTCAGATGAGAGCTCTGGGCACCAGCATGTTTTTATTTACAAATCACGCACTGATCTGAATGTGTCTTTTCACGGGGAAGATGCGATGTAATCACAACCTGCACAATATTGCCGATTTCAGGGGCCGATTGGGTCAAAGGCAGAGAGATTGCTTTTGATTTACGGAGAGGAGACCGCCTACATTGCCGACACTGAGGCTGCCTGTGTGGTGTCAGACTAGAAGTACAGAGCAGGCTCTGTTTAAGAGTTTAAAGCCCTGCTCGCCCTGCAGCCCAGAGCCGGATTATAGAAATCTTTTTGACAGCATTAATAGGAGTTTTACCACTGTTTGTTTGCCTGTTTTTAGAACGTGACAGAATAAATCTTCTGAAATTTCCCTGGCAGCAGTTGTGCATGTTTACTTTTAAATGAACACTAAAGTAAAATTTGCTCAGCGTTCCCAGCTCAATGACAGGCATTTTCTGCTCTGTTTGTAACAGCACAAAACTCATGCTGCCATTGGCACAACAGTGTGTGTGAGCAGGTCCATGAAGATGGGTCACATAAATGCTTCATTGTAACAGCCAAGGGGTCCCTTGAATTACGAGACGGAGAGAGAGAGAGGGAGAGAATATATAGTGGGGGATAAAATGCGGAGGGGTATGTGGCAAAGATGCGGAGAATGCAGGGGTGGCTCACGGGAGGGAAAAGGGGCAGCCCGGCATGTGGCGCAGTTGGTGTGGCGGAACCCCCAAAAAAATAATAATAGCAAAATGAAAATGTACCCTTTTCCCACGCAGTGTCGCTCCATCCGCTCTGCTCTCCTCCGTCGTTGCAGGCACAGGCTCCCAGCCTGCTCTGTGGCCAATCCTGACTCTGCTCAAAGCAGCATTAGGACTGGCTGGGAGCGCCCAGACAGGGCGCTCCCATGCAGGCTGGGACCCTGTGCATGGCTGGCGAGAGCCTACTGCACATGTGTGTTTGGCAGGCCCAAGACGTCCGGCCAAACATACATGTGCACTCCCCCTCCGTCCCTGTGACAACTATGGCCCGCCTGCTTTTACAGTAAAAACATAATAAACAAAGTTTGTTTTGTTTTTACTATAAAAGTTTTGCAGCTCATGCTGCTGGCAGGGGGGCAACGCTCCTTTGCACTAACAGAGGAGCCGCCCCTGAGAGAATGAAAGCAGTAAGGTGAGAAATGGTAGTAAAGATGATAACAGAAGGAGAAGGAAGGGGCATGGGGGAGAAATAGATGTAATGTACGGCTCCTGTTTTAGAAATGATGGTGCAACGTGGAACAGGAACACAGGACCCACCTACCCCACCCGCAACCACTGCACCCAAATGTTCCAGATCCCAGCCGACCCTTACCAACTGGACCACCCTCACCACAGACTACACCCTACAGATCATGAAGACTGTCCAATCCGGAGCTCCCTCAGACCCCTGCCCTCTCCACATCTTCAACAGAGCCGGCGACACCATCGCCCTCAAACTCTGCAGCACCATCAACTGCTCCATGGAGACCGCCACCTTCCCTGAAGCCTGGAAACCCTGCTGAAAAAGCCCTCCACAGACCAGGAGAGCATCAAGAACTACAGACCCATCTCTCTACTCCTCTTCCTGGCCAACGTAATCGAGAAAGCCATCAACGTCCAACTCACTGAGTTCATCAAAACCAACCTCATCTTGGAGCTCTCCCAATCAGGCTTCAGAAGCAACCACAGCATTGAGACTACTCTCCTCGCCGCAACAGACTACAGCCGCAATCTCCTCGACAGAGCCGAAACCGCAGCCCTCATCCTCCTGGACCTTTCTGCTGCCTTCAACACTGTCTCCCACCACACCCTCTGCACAAGACTACATAACGTTGGCATCCGCAGCAAAGCTCTAGAGTGTATCCTCTCCTTCCTCACCGGATGAATCCAGAGAGCCAAGCTCCCTCCGTTCTCATCCGTACCTACAGAGATCAGCTGAGCATCCCTCAGGGATCCTCTCTGAGCCCCACCCTCTTCAACATCTACATGGCCCGCTTGCAGACATCTTCAGAAACCACAGACTCAACATCGTATCCTATGCCAATGACACCCAACTGATTCTCTCCCTCACCAACGAAACTGCAGCCACAAAGAGCAAAATCCACAACAGGATCAAGGCAGTTGCCGCTTGAATGAAGAACAGCTGCCTCAAGCTCAACTCCAACAAAACAGAAGTCCTCATTTTGGGAACAACTCCCTCCACCTGGGATGACTCCTGGTGGCCTGTGGCACTTAGAGACCCCCCCCTACACTGACCGACAAGGCATGCATCCTTGGCATCATCCTCAAATCTTTGCTCCCAATGAACCACCAAGTCAATGCTGTTTTATCCCCACACTTCCACACGCTCTGCCTGCTCTGAAAGATCTTGAAATGGATCCTCATCAAATCCAGAAGAACTGTTATCCAGGCACTCGTGAGCAGCAAGTTCGACTACCGCAACGCCGGCGCCACTCAGAAGCTCCAACAAATGCTGCAGAGTGTCCAGAATGCAGCTGCCAGACTTATCCTGGACATACCCCACCGCTGCCACATCTCCGGGCACATGTGAGACCTCCACTGGCTCCCGATTAACAAGAAAATCACCTTCAAGCTCCTCACACACGCCTACAAGGCCCTCCACAACATTGGACCCACATACCTCAACCACCACATTGCCTTCTACACCCCCACCAGACAACTCCGCCCTTCCCACATGGCTCTGGCCACCAGCCCACAGATCCGCAAGGCCACAGCTGGAGGAAGATCCTTCGCTGCTAAGACCTGGAACTCTCTTCCTCTTCATCTCAGGAAATCTCCCTCATTGCCTCAATTCACGAAATACTTCAAGACATGGCTCTTCGACTGAACTGCAGACCCCCCCAATCCACCAGCGCCTTGAGACCCTAATAGGTGATTAGCCTTGCTCTACAAGAACCCTGATTTATTGATGGGGGCACAGCAGGGGTACCCAGGTGGGCTGTGGACTTTAAGGATGTGGGAGGAGTGGAGCAGAGTCTGAAAATAAATATGAGTGAGAGGGGGAGCTCGTGGAAGAATGGAAGCATGGGAGGTCCAGTAATATAAACACAAGGTTGCCAGTACAGGTGGAGAAAACATGAGGGGAGGCCCATCACATCACATCCCGCTCCCCCCCTACCTGCCTTTCTGACTCCCTACATTCCTTTCTGAATTGCCTTACTTTTTTTTACTAGTGTAGCTAGTGAACTTTGAAATTCATGGGCCTCAAATATGTGCTCCAAGCACTGAGCAAGCCAGTGAAGTGAGTGAGCTGCCTGACTTTCTTCAGGGAGTTCTGTGAGGTTTCTCCCCTGGGAAAAATAGGGGCATATGGGATATTTTCCAGTACAATTTTCGAAAACGTTGCAAAAAAGTTACTGGTTTTCAAAGGGCACTGATGAAGAAGTTCATTATTCTTATGGTGCGCCACGCAAGTCTGATGCTCCTCAGTGTTGTGGGGAAGGTCCGCTTCCCCATGAAAATTTCAAGAAATGGGGTTAGAGAAAATGTGTTAACAATGTCACATAGCCTTCCAAAGATTGCAATTTTCATAAAAATACTGTGATCTCATCTAGAAGTAAATGGCACAGCGTGGTGTTGCAAGCAATCTTGCTGCGCCGAGTTGAGTAATTTCCCAATTGCAGGAATGTGCCGTATTTAAAAGAACACAGCACATCCCTGTGTTTCCCTCTGTGCCGGCGCTATATTAGCTGTCTAGCGACAACTCAGCCACCCTCGCGCTATAATGCAAGGATAGCTGTGTTGCGGGGGCGTTTGTTTTTGTCCGGGAACGGACACCTTCCTGCATAAAAACAATCTTTAATGGTAATTTGCTTCTTCTATGTGTGCTGCAGAATGCAGCACACATAGAAAGAGCAAAAAAACGATGAGAAATAAAAGTATTTCTCCTCATTGCCCCACTCCGACGCCTCCCCTGGGGAGGCATTAGTTTTTGGCGCTGGCTCAGGGTTACGCCCAAAGCAACACCCATTGCACACCCCTTAGCTGCAGAAAACTGCATCGGCGGGCATATATATACAAGTCTGCGTTAAACCAGGAAAAGTAGATTAACATCGCCTTGTAGATATGGTGCACTGCACAGCACCACCGGAGCATCGCAAAAAGGGACACTCCGTTAGGGCTAGGGCCTCTGAAATGAGGCCTTATGTTTTGCAGTCAAATACTAGTATTTCATTAGAAGCAATTATTGGCCCCCAAACAACAACTTATTATACTCATTAATTACAAAGATTACTAAATTGGGGCTCCAGTTGATCCCAGACCACCTGCACCTAGATCAGTTAATTGCTGGGGCCGCCCCTGGCCCCTTGATTCCTGGGGCCCCACTGAGCCCAGGTCACCTGAGTTCTGACTGCACACAGGTACCTTGATTGATGGAGTTTGAGCTACCTTTGGACACAGGTTACCTGACTGTGTAGATTTCACTTTTCTTTTTAAACAGAACCATTAGGGTGTCCAGGTAAAGGACGATAGGTCATCGCCCATTTTGACTTGGTAAAGGCCTACGGCTAGAAACTTTGCCTCTTCACCTCAAGATCACCAGGTTAGCAGCCACTCACCATTACAGGAAACAAATGTTACCGGCAATTAGATTACTGACATTCCTGGTTACAAACACAGGTTAAGGATTGTTGTATCTAGTGTCCAAGGGATTAACGCTCCTGGGTAACGCAGGACTATACCAACATAAAATTTACAGCATCCCACTTTACCTGTATTTCTTCCCGTATGCTTATAAAATGCTTATGGTTCTGACGCCCAAAACAAACATGTGCCCTTTTTAAAGCATGACAGTGCTTCCACTCTTAGGGTCTGAATCTGCTCTGCTCCAAATCTATCAAGACCCTTGCAATGACAGCCTATATTCCTGATGGGGTTCCTCTGCAACTATGTCTGGCTAACACTGTTTCCTTGCTTTTCTTTCCTTCTTTTCCTTCTCTTATTTTTAGTTTAGTAGCAGTCGATTAAACATTAAATTAATTTAAAAAAAACACTTACCTCGATCGCCGCCGCTGACCCCGCTGCGCTGCTCCTCTGCTGCAGGCAAAGGCTCCCAGCCTGCCCTGCGCCCAATCCTGACGCTGCTCAGAGCAGGGTCAGGATTGGCTGGGAGAGCCCAGCCAGGACACACCCAAGCAGACTGAAGCCTGTGCATGCTCTCTCCAGCCCGGCAACACAGTGCCGGACTGGAAAGAGCCTACTGCACATGTGTGTTTTGCCGGCCTGGGACACCAGACGAAACATACATGCGCACTGAGGGGAGTGCTGTGCACTCCCCCTCACTGCTTATCACTCCCGTGGCCTGCCCCCTTACAAGGTTTCTAGTAAAGGTTTTAAAGCTGCCGCTGCTGGCAGGTGGGCGACGCTCCTCCGCCGTAACGGAGGAGCCGCCCCTGTTTAGTAGCAGTTTAGGGTCACAAGGAAGGATCATTTATTCCAAATCACACCAAGCTCCACATTTGCTGCATACTCGCAAAGAGTGAGTGGCTCCACTGCAGTGCATTATGACTTTGGTGTAAAAATGACAAACTGTTAATGCTTTCATGTAAAGGAACACTTAACAAACAAGCACTGGCAAAGCATCAGTGTTTTTAAGCCATGTTGTGCAGCCGCGTGTCTGCTCATAAGCAAGGCAGAAAGTTTTTAAAAAACGCTATGACATGGCTAGGCCATGACATGATATCATTGCACTTTATTTTATGTTAAGCATGCTGCAGAGGAGCTGCTCTGCTATTTAACATGGCTAAAAAAGACATTGAAAAAACACAAATAGCTCTCGTGTGTGGCTTTGCCAATGTTTGTGATGGGACAGTGGCAAGTGGTGCAGGATGGGGTGGGAGGGTTAGAGGAGTAATGCAACAGTTCAGCAGGGTGCCGCAGGTTATGTAAAATAAAAAAAAATGCAGTTAGGAGGAAAAGCGCTAGGAAGCGGCCAGAACCTTTTTGTTATAGTATAGCACGGACACTGGGGGTAGGGTTGGAAGGGGTCAAGCAACAGGAGGGAAAGTGGGAAGAGGGCAGGAGGGGTCAAGCAACAGGAGGGAAAGTGGGAAGAAGGCAGGAGGGGTCATAGAACAACACAGACAGCTGGAGGAGGCGTGGAGGAGGAGGGGCCTAGGATCACCATAGACAGCGGGAGGGGAGTGGGAGGGAGGAGAGAAGATACACAACACAGAAGGGGGGATGGGCCAAGCAACAACAATGGCAAGCAACAAAATGAAAAATAGTACCTTCAAAAGCCCAAGCAGTGGAAGGACACAGTTGAACAAGGAAGCACTAGTTGGGTCAAATTCCAGGGGAGGGACAAACACACAAAAAGGAAGTGAGACTGGCATGCTCTGACCAAAGAGAACCAAGGAAGTGAAGAGTGAAGATGAAACCAATCAATCGTAAGCAATGGCTGTAGGAGGCAGGACTGGCTTGTAGTGAGTACCAAGGGGTACTTGCACCTTGCACCAGGCCCAGTTATCCCTTATTAGTGTATAGGGTGTCTAGCAGCTTAGGCTGATAGATAATGGTAGCTTAGCAGAGCAGCTTAGGCTGAACTAGGAGATGCGTGAAGCTACTACAGTACCACTTAGTGTCATATGCACAATATCATAAGAAAACACAATACACAGTTATACTAAAAATAAAGGTACTTTATTTTTATGACAATATGCCAAAGTATCTTAGAGTGTACCCTCAGTGAGAGGATAGGAAATATACACAAGATATATGTACACAATACCAAAAATATGCAGTATAGTCTTAGAAAACAGTGCAAACAATGTATAGTTACATTAGGATGCAATGGGGACACATAGGGATAGGGGCAACACAAACCATATACTCCAAAAGTGGAATGCGAACCACGAATGGACCCCAAACCTATGTGACCTTGTAGAGGGTCGCTGGGACTATTAGAAAATAGTGAGGGTTAGAAAAATAGCCCACCCCAAGACCCTGAAAAGTGAGTGCAAAGTGCACTAAAGTTCCCCCAAGGACAAAGAAGTCGTGATAGAGGAATAATGCAGGAAAGACACAAACCAACAATGCAACAACGATGGATTTCCAATCTAGGGTACCTGTGGAACAAGGGGACCAAGTCCAAAAGTCACAAGCAAGTCGGAGATGGGCAGATGCCCAGGAAATGCCAGCTGTGGGTGCAAAGAAGCTTCTACTGGACAGAAGAAGCTGAGGTTTCTGCAGGAACGAAAAGGGCTAGAGACTTCCCCTTTGGTGGACGGATCCCTCTCGCCGTGGAGAGTCGTGCAGAAGTGTTTTCCCGCCGAAAGAATGCCAACAAGCCTTGCTAGCTGCAAATCGTGCGGTTAGCGTTTTTGGATGCTGCTGTGGCCCAGGAGGGACCAGGAGGTAGAGGGGACGTCGAGCAAGACAAGGAGCCCTCTTAGCAGCAGGTAGCACCCGGAGAAGTGCCAGAAACAGGCACTACGAGGATGCGTGAAACAGTGCTCACCCGAAGTCGCACAAAGAAGTCCCACGTCGCCGGAGAACAACTTAGGAGGTCGTGCAATGCAGGTTAGAGTGCCGTGGACCCAGGCTGGACTGTGCACAAAGGATTTCCGGCGGAAGTGCACGGAGGCCGGAGTAGCTGCAAAAGTCGCGGTTCCCAGCAAGGCAGTCTAGCGAGGTGAGGCAAGGACTTACCTCCACCAAACTTGGACTGAAGAGTCACTGGACTGTGGGGGTCACTTGGACAGAGTTGCTGGATTCGAGGGACCTCGCTTGTCGTGCTGAGAGGAGACCCAAGGGACCGGTAATGCAGCTTTTTGGTGCCTGCGGTTGCAGGGGGAAGATTCCGTCGACCCACGGGAGATTTCTTCGGAGCTTCTAGTGCAGAGAGGAGGCAGACTACCCCCACAGCATGCACCACCAGGAAAACAGTCGAGAAGGCGGCAGGATCAGCGTTACAGAGTTGCAGTAGTCGTCTTAGCTACTTTGTTGCAGTTTTGCAGGCTTCCAGCGCGGTCAGCAGTCGATTCCTTGGCAGAAGGTGAGGAGAGAGATGCAGAGGAACTCGGATGAGCTCTTGCATTCGTTATCTAAAGTTTCCCCAGAGACAGAGACCCTAAATAGCCAGAAAAGAGGGTTTGGCTACCTAGGAGAGAGGATAGGCTAGCAACACCTGAAGGAGCCTATCAGAAGGAGTCTCTGACGTCACCTGGTGGCACTGGCCACTCAGAGCAGTCCAGTGTGCCAGCAGCACCTCTGTTTCCAAGATGGCAGAGGCCTGGAGCACACTGGAGGAGCTCTGGACACCTCCCAGGGGAGGTGCAGGTCAGGGGAGTGGTCACTCCCCTTTCCTTTGTCCAGTTTCGCGCCAGAGCAGGGCTAAGGGGTCCCTGAACCGGTGTAGACTGGCTTATGCAGAAATGGGCACCAAAAGTGCCCATGAAAGCATTTCCAGAGGCTGGGGGAGGCTACTCCTCCCCTGCCTTCACACCATTTTCCAAAGGGAGAGGGTGTAACACCCTCTCTCAGAGGAAGTCCTTTGTTCTGCCATCCTGGGACAAGCCTGGCTTGACCCCAGGAGGGCAGACACCTGTCTGAGGGGTTGGCAGCAGCAGCAGCTGCAGTGAAACCCCAGGAAAGGCAGTTTGGCAGTACCAGGGTCTGTGCTACAGACCACTGGGATCATGGGATTGTGCCAACTATGCCAGGATGGCATAGAGGGGGCAATTCCATGATCATAGACATGTTACATGGCCATATTCGGAGTTACCATTGTGAAGCTACATATAGGTAGTGACCTATATGTAGTGCACGCGTGTAATGGTGTCCCGGCACTCACAAAGTCCAGGGAATTGGCCCTGAACAATGTGGGGGCACCTTGGCTAGTGCCAGGGTGCCCACACACTAAGTAACTTAGCACCCAACCTTTACCAGGTAAAGGTTAGACATATAGGTGACTTATAAGTTACTTAAGTGCAGTGTAAAATGGCTGTGAAATAACGTGGACGTTATTTCACTCAGGCTGCAGTGGCAGGCCTGTGTAAGAATTGTCAGAGCTCCCTATGGGTGGCAAAAGAAATGCTGCAGCCCATAGGGATCTCCTGGAACCCCAATACCCTGGGTACCTCAGTACCATATACTAGGGAATTATAAGGGTGTTCCAGTAAGCCAATGTAAATTGGTAAAATTGGTCACTAGCCTGTTAGTGACAATTTGAAAGAAATGAGAGAGCATAGCCACTGAGGTTCTGGTTAGCAGAGCCTCAGTGAGACAGTTAGGCATCACACAGGGAACACATACCTATAGGTCACAAACTTATGAGCACTGGGGTCCTGACTAGGAGGGTCCCAGTGACACATAACAAACATACTGAAAACATAGGGTTTTCACTATGAGCACTGGGCCCTGGTTGGCAGGATCCCAGTGAGACAGTGAAAACACCCTGACATACACTCACAAACAGGCCTAAAGTGGGGGTAACAAGGCTAGAAAGAGGCTACTTTCTCACACAACCCCCCCCCCCCCAAACGAAGGACAATAAGGCTAACCTTGGCCAGTTGAGACTTTATTGTCTAAGTGGTGATAAGTAGAGAGTAGCTCTGCAATAGACTGGTTACTCCCTTTATCATCCACTATATGGTTACTTCCCTGTGGGGATGTAAACCACCCTGTTTGAAGTTTTTTAGCTAAGCAACAATGTGAAGATGTATTTTCAGAGTTTCTATCAGTAAGTTTTAGTTTAGAGCAGTGGGAATTGTCCACTGAACCTATTTGTAGTGATGGAAATGCCAGACAGGGATGCTGTCTCAGAAAAGCCATAGCTGGGCAAAAACTTTGTCCATATGGCTGGAAGAGAGAACAGGGATGCTGTTTCTCTTGGGTTGGAGCAGGGCGGGGATGCTGTCCTATGAGCTCCACACTAGGGCAGGGATGCTGTCCCAAGTGTTGTGAGGCAGTGCAGAGTTTCTGCACTAAAGTTTCTCTGGGAGGGTTGGAGGGATGCTCCATGTTAACTAAAATGGTGCTCTTTTTGTCACCAATGTTAGTTATCCCACAGAGAGGTACTTCTACCTCAGGGAGTACAGCTTTGCCAGCTGATGCTTCCCTTGGAACAGGTGCCACCCCAGGAGAGGTTTCTCCCACCACAGGAATGGTATCCTGAATGGTAGGGTGGTTAGGGGATACTGTGATACCCTTTTTACCTGTTGATGGAGAGGGATCCTGAGTTTTCAGGCCTTCTCTCCTTTGCTTTTTCATTTCAGTAGAAATGAGAGGGAACAATTCCTCTGGGATGCCCAGCATGGCTGCATGGGCATAAAACTCTACATCAGCCCAACCTGAGGCCTCTAGGTCATTACCTAAGAGACAGTCTACAGGTAAGTTAGGTGATATCACCACCTGCTTAGGGCCAGTAACTCCACCCCAACTAAACTGAATTATATCTAAGGGAAGAAACTTAGTGGAGTTATGGACATCAATAATCTTATACTGTTGTCCAATGATGTGTTGTTCAGGAGGCACTAGGTTTTCAGTCACCAAAGTGATACTGGCACCTGTGTCCCTGTAGGCCAAGGCCTCAACACCATTTATTGAAACTGTCTGCCTGTACTTATCCATTGTAAGGGGACAAGCAGCCAGTGTGGCAAGGCCAATGCCTCTAGGTGTGACAGAAACTGTCTTGGGACTGACTACCCCAGTTTCTATGATGGACCCATAAGTGAACCCAACTACACCCTTTGCTTGACTGTTGCCAGCAGTCCCACCACTAGTACCACTACTGCTAGGGGCACTAGAGCTTGATGTATTAGTGGTGGTAGGCTCAGGGGATTTACCTGGACAGGACTTATCCCCTGGCCTATTGCCTCTGTTTTTACACACAAGGCACCAAGGCTTTTTAATGTGTGCAGGTTGAGAAGAAGAGGAAGAATTAGTTTTATCCCCACCCTCTGAAGAGTGTTTAAGATTTGAAGTGGGATCTTTGGTTTTACCCTTATCCCCATGCTTATCTTGAGATTTTTCACCATCTTTCTTCTTATTGCCATCTTTGTCACCCCCTGTATGAACTTTTCTGTTCACCCTTGTTCTGACCCATTTGTCTGCCTTCTTTCCCAATTCTTGGGGAGAGGTCAGATCAGAGTCTACCAGGTACTGGTGCAACAAATCAGACACACAATTATTAAGAATATGCTCTCTCAGGATCAAGTTATACAGGCTGTCATAATCAGTAACTTTACTGCCATGTAACCACCCATCCAAGGCCTTCACTGAATGGTCAATGAAATCAACCCAGTCTTGTGAAGACTCATTTTTGGTCTCTCTGAACTTTATCCTGTATTGTTCAGTGGTTAAGCCATAACCATCCAGGAGTGCATTCTTAAGAACTTTGTAATCATTAGCTTCATTTTCTTTCACAGTAAGGAGCCTATCCCTACCTTTTCCACTAAATGATAGCCATAGGATAGCAGCCCACTGCCTTTGAGGGACATCCTGTACATCACAGGCCCTCTCAAGTGCAGCAAACCACTTGTTAATGTCATCCCCCTCCTTATAAGGGGGAACTATCTTGTGCAGATTCCTGGAATCATGCTCTTTTGCAGGATGACTATGGGGAATACTGCTGCTGCCACCATGGGTTTCTAAACCCAACTTCTGTCTTTCCTTCTCTAGTTCTAAAGACTGTCTATCCAAATCCAGCTGTTGCTTTTTAAGCTTCAGTCTGGTTTGTTCCACCCTCAACTTATTGAGTTCCCTTTCTAACAATCTGTCATCAGGGTTGGTGGGAGGGACATTTCTAGATACAGAGGTATGATGGGAATGAACAGAAGGAGACCTGTCCCTTACAGAGGGCACCCTAACAGCTTGGCTGACAGTGTAATGTGAGAGCACATCATCTGTATGATGTGACTCCACCTCAGTACCAACTATGCTAGACTGTCTAGTAATGGGCAGGCTAAGAAGTTTCTTTCCTGAACCTTTTCCTGGGGGAGTCCCTGGATCAGATTGGGAACCATTAGCTACTTTTTCAACAGATGGGGCACTTTTAGCCTTATCTTTTTCTCTAAGCATGTTAAGTAACAATTCCAAGGAAGGATTCTTCCCTACACTCAAACCTCTCTCTACACAGAGACTCCTTGCTCCTTTCCAGCTAAGGTGATCATATGCAATCTTAGACAGGTCAACATTTTGGCCTGTGCCAGACATTTTTAGAGAGAGTTAAAGTGATAGAAAAAGAGAAAAAAGTTTTCAGAACTTTTTGGAAAGACAGAAAAAACTTTTTAAACTTTTAAGAAGTTTTTGAAAGTTTAGAAGTACTTTTCAGCACTTTAGAAAAGAGTGAAAAGAGGAAATGCAAAACTTTTTAGCTATGTGTACACACACTGAACTTGTTTTGGATATTTTTCTCTTATGAAAAGTACAATGACAAGAGTGGTAAGTAGTCTCAAAGCACTTATCCCACCGCTGCACAACCAATGTAGGAGGCTGGACTGGCTTGTAGTGAGTACCAAGGGGTACTTGCACCTTGCACCAGGCCCAGTTATCCCTTATTAGTGTATAGGGTGTCTAGCAGCTTAGGCTGATAGATAATGGTAGCTTAGCAGAGCAGCTTAGGCTGAACTAGGAGACGTGTGAAGCTACTACAGTACCACTTAGTGTCATATGCACAATATCATAAGAAAACACAATACACAGTTATACTAAAAATAAAGGTACTTTATTTTTATGACAATATGCCAAAGTATCTTAGAGTGTACCCTCAGTGAGAGGATAGGAAATATACACAAGATATATGTACACAATACCAAAAATATGCAGTATAGTCTTAGAAAACAGTGCAAACAATGTATAGTTACATTAGGATGCAATGGGGACACATAGGGATAGGGGCAACACAAACCATATACTCCAAAAGTGGAATGCGAACCACGAATGGACCCCAAACCTATGTGACCTTGTAGAGGGTCGCTGGGACTATTAGAAAATAGTGAGGGTTAGAAAAATAGCCCACCCCAAGACCCTGAAAAGTGAGTGCAAAGTGCACTAAAGTTCCCCCAAGGACAAAGAAGTCGTGATAGAGGAATAATGCAGGAAAGACACAAACCAACAATGCAACAACGATGGATTTCCAATCTAGGGTACCTGTGGAACAAGGGGACCAAGTCCAAAAGTCACAAGCAAGTCGGAGATGGGCAGATGCCCAGGAAATGCCAGCTGTGGGTGCAAAGAAGCTTCTACTGGACAGAAGAAGCTGAGGTTTCTGCAGGAACGAAAAGGGCTAGAGACTTCCCCTTTGGTGGACGGATCCCTCTCGCCGTGGAGAGTCGTGCAGAAGTGTTTTCCCGCCGAAAGAACGCCAACAAGCCTTGCTAGCTGCAAATCGTGCGGTTAGCGTTTTTGGATGCTGCTGTGGCCCAGGAGGGACCAGGAGGTCGCAAATTGGACCAGGAGGTAGAGGGGACGTCGAGCAAGACAAGGAGCCCTCTTAGCAGCAGGTAGCACCCGGAGAAGTGCCAGAAACAGGCACTATGAGGATGCGTGAAACAGTGCTCACCCGAAGTCGCACAAAGAAGTCGCCGGAGAACAACTTAGGAGGTTGTGCAATGCAGGTTAGAGTGCCGTGGACCCAGGCTGGACTGTGCACAAAGGATTTCCGCCGGAAGTGCACGGAGGCCGGAGTAGCTGCAAAAGTCGCGGTTCCCAGCAAGGCAGTCTAGCGAGGTGAGGCAAGGACTTACCTCCACCAAACTTGGACTGAAGAGTCACTGGACTGTGGGGGTCACTTGGACAGAGTTGCTGGATTCGAGGGACCTCGCTCGTCGTGCTGAGAGGAGACCCAAGGGACCGGTAATGCAGCTATTTGGTGCCTGCGGTTGCAGGGGGAAGATTCCGTCGACCCACGGGAGATTTCTTCGGAGCTTCTAGTGCAGAGAGGAGGCAGACTACCCCCACAGCATGCACCACCAGGAAAACAGTTGAGAAGGCGGCAGGATCAGCGTTACAGAGTTGCAGTAGTCGTCTTAGCTACTTTGTTGCAGTTTTGCAGGCTTCCAGCGCGGTCAGCAGTCGATTCCTTGGCAGAAGGTGAAGAGAGAGATGCAGAGGAACTCGGATGAGCTCTTGCATTCGTTATCTAAAGTTTCCCCAGAGACAGAGACCCTAAATAGCCAGAAAATAGGGTTTGGCTACCTAGGAGAGAGGATAGGCTAGCAACACCTGAAGGAGCCTATCAGAAGGAGTCTCTGATGTCACCTGGTGGCACTGGCCACTCAGAGCAGTCCAGTGTGCCAGCAGCACCTCTGTTTCCAAGATGGCAGAGGTCTGGAGCACGCTGGAGGAGCTCTGGACACCTCCCAGGGGAGGTGCAGGTCAGGGGAGTGGTCACTCCCCTTTCCTTTGTCCAGTTTCGCGCCAGAGCAGGGCTAAGGGGTCCCTGAACCGGTGTAGACTGGCTTATGCAGAAATGGGCACCAAAAGTGCCCATGAAAGCATTTTCAGAGGCTGGGGGAGGCTACTCCTCCCCTGCCTTCACACCATTTTCCAAAGGGAGAGGGTGTAACACCCTCTCTCAGAGGAAGTCCTTTGTTCTGCCATCCTGGGAAAAGCCTGGCTTGACCCCAGGAGGGCAGACGCCTGTCTGAGAGGTTGGCAGCAGCAGCAGCTGCAGTGAAACCCCAGGAAAGGCAGTTTGGCAGTACCAGGGTCTGTGCTACAGACCACTGGGATCATGGGATTGTGCCAACTATGCCAGGATGGCATAGAGGGGGCAATTCCATGATCATAGACATGTTACATGGCCATATTCGGAGTTACCATTGTGAAGCTACATATAGGTAGTGACCTATATGTAGTGCACGCGTGTAATGGTGTCCCCGCACTCACAAAGTCCAGGGAATTGGCCCTGAACAATGTGAGGGCACCTTGGCTAGTGCCAGGGTGCCCACACACTAAGTAACTTAGCACCCAACCTTTACCAGGTAAAGGTTAGACATATAGGTGACGTATAAGTTACTTAAGTGCAGTGTAAAATGGCTGTGAAATAACGTGGACGTTATTTCACTCAGGCTGCAGTGGCAGGCCTGTGTAAGAATTGTCAGAGCTCCCTATGGGTGGCAAAAGAAATGCTGCAGCCCATAGGGATCTCCTGGAACCCCAATACCCTGGGTACCTCAGTACCATATACTAGGGAATTATAAGGGTGTTCCAGTAAGCCAATGTAAATTGGTCAAATTGGTCACTAGCCTGTTAGTGACAATTTGAAAGAAATGAGAGAGCATAGCCACTGAGGTTCTGGTTAGCAGAGCCTCAGTGAGACAGTTAGGCATCACACAGGGAACACATACCTATAGGTCACAAACTTATGAGCACTGGGGTCCTGACTAGCAGGGTCCCAGTGACACATAACAAACATACTGAAAACATAGGGTTTTCACTATGAGCACTGGGCCCTGGCTGGCAGGATCCCAGTGAGACAGTGAAAACACCCTGACATACACTCACAAACAGGCCTAAAGTGGGGGTAACAAGGCTAGAAAGAGGCTACTTTCTCACAATGGCTGAGTTCTAAGCCTCTGGTAAGCTAACAAAATGTCTAGTAAGCAACAACAATTGCACTGTCACAGGCGAGACGTAAAAAGTATTTTTCTGTGGCAATTGTGTAGAAAATAATCATATTTAAGGTGAAAACCTATCTGCTTATGGTGATATTTCACGCTATGCAAAAGCTTAAACACAATAAACATAATAATTATCCTGAAATAAGCAAGCAGAAATTAACGACCTATGTTTGTGAGTATAACATTAGGAAACATACACAAAAACCTAACTTTAATTCGCCCCTCAGATGATCAATATAGCTAGTCACAACTTCAGCTTTCTATATGTTCTTCGAACATGTTAATGAGATAACTCACAGAGAGAGGTATTTTAGACTAACGTATCAAATTCAAGCTCTTTAATCTCTTACAATTACCTGTCTTCTGTCTGTTCTTTTTAGCCTTCTGGTTTACTCCATTGTAGTTGATCACCTTACACGTACATCTCATATACTTTATAGCACAACGCACATCCTACTTCACCACTATACCTCACCCTACATCCACTCTTCGCTTCACCACCTTCAGCCTAACAATCAGCGACAGCCTACCTCCTAGACAGCAACCGATAATCTACATCACAACCACCCAGCTTTATTGGCTATCTCCAATAGAAACATTTACATACAATTAATCTAAATGCAAATAACGTACAAAGTGCTATTGAGAAAGCCTGGCGTGGATCTGACCCTGTTGGACCTGTGTTAGACACTCTTGATGCACCCTAGATGGTACTGCACACACACCTTAATTCTGTAACCAAACAAAGCACTATTTTTTATTTATTTATTTGGAGTCTCAATTACAGGAGGGCGTAATAGGAGAGTTGCCAAAAACGGGCCCAGTCAGAAAGGTTGCCTTTGTGTGTTTTTTTCTGAAACTGTGTTTATTGTGCTGTGACCCAGAAGGGCTCCACAAGGGATAAATATGGTAGAGAGGAGCTTCTAGGCAATTCATTGTCATCACTGATATTGGAGCTTGTGCAGATAATCAAATCCCTAATTCGCGGACTTACAACATCTTCAGCTTTGATTCTCAAACAACTGATAATTCCTACCCACACTGGTAACATGTCTCTTGGCTTTCCTACAGCCAGTGGCCACAATGCTTCAAAATATATTTTAGTACCTGGATTTCTTCATCTAGGTTCTCTCTCCGAGGTAGTCAGCTGTCTCCATCTCCCTGTGGCCAAGCTCCTTGTCCAAGCTCCTTCTCGCAGGGTTGCTGAGCACTATGGCCCTCATTACAGCTTCAGAGGTCTTTTTACAAGACTGACGAAGCCACTGTAGCCAGCATACCGCCAGTGCTGGCGGTATGCTGGCCGCCCTATTAGGAGTTTTCTGCTGGGCCGGCAGAAAACTCACCACAACATTGACGCTGGCTCCTAATCGAGCCGGCGACAATGTTGTGGTGTGTCGGGTGCGACAGCACCCGTTGCGTATTTCACTGCCTATAATTCAGGCAGTGAAAAGCACGACAGGGCTGTCCATAGGGGCCTCTGCACTGCCCATGCCAAATGCATGGGCAGTACAGGGGCCCCCATGGGGCCCCCAACACCCTGTTTCCAGCAGGCTTTGCATGGCGGTGAGACCGCCGTGAAGTTGGCAAAGATAAATTACCAGTCCACTTTATTTTAATGCACTTTTCCACTATTCTCAACCTGGGAGAGTTGGCTGATAAACAGGGAAAACACAAAATAGATTTTCAATCTTAGCCAAAATGACTACTCAGATCCTTTCAAAGCTAAATGCACTGTGTTTGGATAACAGGCTCGTTCATTTTGGAGGGTTGCTCGGACACTCTTCTTGCCTTGAAGTCACTCCAACTAGGGAACAAAGAGAGGGAGAGGCGGCAAGAAAGAGGCAGGATCTCTCTCTCTCTCTCTCTCTCTCTCTCTCTCTTTCTCTCCCCCCCTTCCCTCCCCCGGTCTCCCCCCCTTTGCTACACATGTTTTATCCTTAGGAGGTGGCTGGATCTCCTTCTACATTTCACCTCCAAGTCGAATATGATTATGGGATTGACCATCATTATAGTTACTTCAGTTCTGATTCATTGTGGTAACATCAAGCAACACATGAAGGTCGGACCTTGGTTTAAGATAGAGCCACAGCTGACTAAGAAAAAAAGTCTAGAACTGAGAGGAGTGATTAATTGAGAAGAGCGAATATGGTATGCGTAGGGTATTTTTAAAGTGTGACGTCCACCAGCGGGATCTTGGCGCTAACCTGTAAAAGTAAGCTGTAAACGGTGCTAACAGATTATTGATTGGATAAAAATGTTTTAAGAGATTTTCTTAAAAAGGGCAAAGAAAATTGTCTTCCAAGTGTGGAAAGAAGAGCTTTCCAAGACAGTACTTGATAGTAGTTGATAGTTGATGAAGTTGATAGTACCAGAGCAGGGTATTTGCCACAGGATTTTTTGTCCTAATGGAAATCATTTGGGTCTGTAGCAGGTGAATTTATTTCCCAAGAATGCTGGTAATTTGGAATAAATTGCGTTGTTAATAATTGTCATTACTTTGAAGATTATACTTTTGTGAACATGTAGTCACTGGAAGTATTTTAGTTGTTGGTGTAATGAGTTCAAACTTTTTAAGGCCACTGAGAAGTGGGGAGGCTAGGTTTTGTATTATTTGGAAGTTAAAAAGTTGCTTAGGGGGAGCTAGAAAGGGCGTTTCTGTAATCAATTCTAGATCGAATAAGGAGGGCGTTGGCAATGTGTATTCTTCCGGGAAAAGAAGGATAGTATGTGGCGTTTTGAAATTGGAAAAAGCAAGATTTATCAATATTTGCAACCTGGGTTTAAACCTCTGCATTTGGAATCAGTGTGTGTGCTTAGGTTACGGATGCTGCCAAGAGGAGACTGAAGAAAGCTGTAATTGTTGGGGGCCGAAAGTCGTCTTTCTTTGGTTTGGGGGAGGTCAGCTGCAGTTCAGTTTTATTGGGATTCAGCTTTAAATGAATTGCTGAAATCCACCATCTAGTGGATAGCCGATTGTCCTCCAAGGCAGAATTGGCTTTATTATTGTAGTCAGAGTGAGATCAGATGTCTACTTGTTGACGATAAACTACAAGGTTTTGCATCCATTATGGAACCGTTGACTTGATTCCAATTTTTGTTGCCCTGGTGGTAGGGATATTATGATCAATAGTATTGAAGGCTGCCGAGAAGTCATGGTGAACAAGGGCCTCTGAACCTCTGGCATCAGTTAATCTTTGCGAGTCACCGAGAGCTGAAAAGTTTATTTATAGGGTACTTCCACCAGGATACCTTGCCTGGTAGTATTGTACTAGACTGTAACTCCTCAATACTCCTGTAACTGTAACTGTGGAAAACATTTTCCAATAACTTAAGCAGATATGGTAAAAGTGTATAGGTTACATCAGGTCAGATGGATTCCTCCAGACAACTTAATTTTCAGAACACAAGGACATACAAAATATATGCTTGTAGTCGCATTAGAGACACTGTATATTTAGCGAAGGATGACACCATCTATTTAACTGTTCTTCAAGTTAAATCTTAAAATGCTGTCTTCTAATCTAAGCTTCCTTTGTCTATGATAGGATTTAGGCCAAGATTTGTTTTCCTTGATGATGTAATTTTGCTTAATTATATGTTTTTAGTACTGTAAGAAACTGAGTTGTTGGTTGAGGGGCTGAAACCCTACCCAAGCAACAGCCACAATCCTAGTCAAGGTGAACCACAAAAAGTCACCAAATTAACTTATACTTAACCCTCTGGTACTTGGCATGAAAGCAGTCAGGCTTAATTTAGGGGCAATGGGTAAAGTACTTATGCAGCACATGAACAGTAATAATAGTTAAGATACAACACAAGAAAAATCCCACACCAATTTACAAAGACAGAGTAAAATGTAATAAGTTATGTGAACTCAAAACAACAAAATTCCTATCAGTAGAACCAGAGATGTGCAATTTAAAATATTTAAGGTAAGTATATCACATAAAAGCACAAAGTGCCACTGACGGTTATCTGGTCATTCTAGAACGGGTTTGTGACAGGGTGGCACAATGAGGACAGATAGCCAGTGGTCGGATAAGGTGGTAAGTTCCTTTATTTTGTTATTACACAATACTAAGCAGCAAAAAGTTTGTTTGTCTTCTCTGGTTGGTTGACGTTCCTTCTGAGGCTTTCTCCTTCGTCTTCTCTTTTAGAGCTCCAGGGAGGCATATGTGGGGAAAAAGTGAAAAGGCACAGGTAAGTGATTTGCTCTCTCTTTAGTTTTCTTTATTCCCTTTCTGCCCCTCCCCCCCCCTTTTATTTCTCCTGTCCCTGGTCCTGTCTTCTTATCTTTCTTTCCTGATTCTTGTCTCCGCTGTCTCTTTTCTTTTCCTTTCCAGTTTCTTTTCCTTTTATTCTCACTCTCTCTATCTTTCTATCCTTTCTGCTTCTGTCCGTCACCTGCCCTTTTCCGGGATGGGATGACCTTATTGTACTCCGCTGTTTCTTTAACTCCCACCGGAGTCCATACAGCATTGGGTATGTATCGTCCTGGTTGTCACTCTCTCTTGATGTGGCTACCAGGCTTATGGCAAATATAGGAATGTACCTTGAAAATTATATGATGAAAAAAATGGCAGTATCCATTAAACAATACTTTCTTCTTCCCCCCTTTTATTTCTCCCTAATCACCCCTTTTTTCTCCCTCCCCGTGTTTCCCTTTTAGAGGCATGCACCTGCAGAGGCCACGCTTTCCTCAAGCGTGGCCGGAGTCAGCGCTGGGCGCCTTCCGCGCTGCTGGTTCGTGGGTCCACGCTGCCGGGAGGTGTCCGGTCGGATCTTCAGTCCGACTTGTAGCACCGTCTTCCTGCTCCTCTTCTTTCTCCACCGCGACGCTCCAGCTTCCCCGATGCCACACGTCCGCCGCAGTACCTTCTAAGTCGTCTCTCCTATGGAGCCGGGGCATGGCGCGAAAGTTCTTCTTCTGCTCCCCGGATGTGGATAGGGATTGCTGGAAGGGCGCTGCACTTGCGGGTCGGCAGTGGCAGCAGAAGCCGGGTCATCGCACCCTGACGGGCCCACCTGTTGATGAAGAGGCCCGCCACAGGGTTAAAGTCACAAGTTCAGGCCGAAGTGCTGCCTTGCGTTACTTTGTATTTCAGGGTGCACTGTAAAAGTAATGCAACCCCAATGCAAAACCTTGGTAAATCTGCAGCACAGTCTCCGGGAGTGATTCCACCCTCTACCTCTCTCTCTCTTTTGTAAATTATTGGTGTTTTATCTCTCAACTTGTACTTAGTTTAGCTACACTAGAAAGATGAAAAAGCTGAGCTAGCCGCAATGACTATTGAAGAGTGATCTTCAAATAGTCCCCATATTACCACAGTGGCAATATGAAACCACTGTTTTACTAGCTATATCTAGTAAAAGATAGTTCAGCGGCTAAGGCACCAACTGTAGCGATCTGTGTGAATCCATAAGGCGACAAATGGGAAGCGTAAAAAAATACACCAGAGTGTTAACATACCTATTACAAAGCAGGTTGTGTTAACCTGCCAGTGCGAAGTTCACATTTTAACAAGAGAGCACAGTGGATTGATACATTATTTACAGCAATGCTTTAGTAATTTGCAGTTCACTAAATGCAGTCTTGGGGAAATAGCTAGGTGGATTATGTGGTTCCTGCAAAAAACCTACATGTAAATCACGACAACCTTTGAATTCCTGTAGGAATCTATGAACCTAACTGGATAAACCTTTTTGGGAAAGTTTTTTGTGTGCATATTTTGCTATGGTGTCCCGAAGGGGAAAAATCCTTTGCCACGCACTACCTTTACCACTCATCCATTACCACACAATGCCTTTGCCACACATTGCATTTATCACACACCTTTACCACCATGCATATGCCTTTACCATACATGCCTTTACATATATATATATGTGTGTGTGTGTGTGTGTATATGTATGTTAGGGTAAGGCGTTTTTAGGGTTTAGGGGAAGGTAAGTGCATTGAGTGCTAAGGTTTTTTTTAGGTTAGGGTAATGATATTTGGGTGGCAGGGGTATTTTTAGGGTTTAGGGTGAGTTACAGTATTTTGGTGGCAGGGGTATTTTTAGGGTTTAGGGTGAGTTACAGTATTTTGGTGGCAGGGGTGTTTTTAGGGTTTAGTCTGGGTAAGGGTATCTGGATGGCAATGGTATTTTTAGGGTTTAGGGTGGGTAAGGGTATTTGGGTTGTAGGGGTATGAGGGTATTTGGGTTGTAGGGGTATGTTTATGGTGGGGAAGTGTATTAGGTTGGAAAGTTATTTATTTTAGGGTTTAGGGGTGGGTGAACTCAGGGGTTTGGGATCAATGAGGGAAAATATATATATACATTTTTATATATATATTTGCATATATATATTCATATTTATATATACGTACATACATATATGTACACACATATATATACATATATATAAAAAATAAGAGTTTCACTTACCTTACATATATTTACTATTTTGTTGTAAAGGCATGCATGGTAACGGCATATGCATGGTAATAACTTGTGTTGTAAAGACAATGCGTGGTAAAGGCATTGCTTGGTTATGTAGGCCGGGAAAAGACATGCGTGGTAACAGCATGCATGGTTCCGTCATACATCCACCCTTAAAGAGCGCCATTACACTGTGTGTGTGTGTATGTGTTGCCATGGCCACGAACAATGATTATCCTTTCCAGAGGCTGGCATCCTGCTGACATATCAATCAAGAATCCAAAATACTTGCAAAGTCTTTCTCTTGGCATTTGTATAACAAGATACAGCACAAAATAACTCATAAACAACCTGAGGGTCAACTACAGAGCAACAAATGTACAATTACTTATTCAAGCATATTGAGGCCATACGTTACACAAGTTTCCAGAGCAACAACATATTCAGAGTCTCTTCTCCTTATCAGACATTCTCTGTTGCCCCTTCTAATGTCAATGGTATTTGATCAATGCCAAAATAGGAAAGAGATTTCTTATTACCTTGATGCATACTGGAAAAATGACTTGTAACAAGGTAAATGCTATCATTGTTGCAAATACCGCTCAAGCGCTCCAATGTGGTCTTTTTTGACTGGGAAGATGGTGGTACCTACATTTTGGACATGGACATTCAATCACTTATATCACAAAATCAGATGTACAGATAATGTAAGTATTAATCTGCTGTTCTACAGTTGTATGAAATACCTGATAGCTTTTCATGTTGCGGCTGTTTGTGCAGTCCTTGCAGTCTCCACATCTCCAAAATCCCTTTTGGGAGGACAGGCAAGTATTAATTTTACCACCCCAATGAAGGTAGCTGTTTACCAGGTAGTCCCGCAAATTCTGTGTTCTGAAATGTGCAATCTTAGATTCACCTCTTAAGATATGTCCTACAAGATTGTCCCAATACCTGCCAGTGTCTTTTTAGTATATTCATGAGAGCATGAGATTGTGCATTAAATATGATGATCAATCTGGGGGTCTTCATATTCTCCTGCTTTTGAAGTTAGCAAATACACCTCTTCTCTATTGATCGTATCAGCTCTTTTCAATGCGTCAGAAAAGTACTTTCTTAGGGTATCCCACCTTCCATTTTTTAAATGTCGCTACAGTATGTTCTCTCATTCATTGAATGCACTCTCTGTACTACAGTCATGTCATGCTCCTAGTAATTTCCAGTAGGAGGTACCACATTTAAGAAAAAACTCAGCTGTCACTGGCAGAGTGCAAAATGTTATTCCCTGTAGGTGGCTTCCTGACAGCCAGAAAAGCCTGTCCTGCTGGCATTGTTTGTTAGATTAAGATTCAAAATATCAATGTTATGGAATCAATAAAGAGATCAACTATCTTTTCATTGCCCCCAGGATCAAAAAAATATAATGTATACATCTTAATTAACAGATTTGGCACTGTGAATAAAGCACCATTTCTTCACTTCACACCTACTCCTCCCACCAGTTCAAGTACAATTTAATATGGGGAGGAGCAAAACATGAAGTGTGGTGGTCACCATGTTTAAAAGAAGTTGGAGACTTCGAATATCCCCTGCTATTGAAGCAAAGCCAGTACATTAGCTGTTGAGAAAAGATCTTAACCAATGAAAATTGTTCTGTTTTTAGAGGTTATACTCATAGTGAGATCTTTATGCCTCTTCACATTCATGTCCAACCAGGACCCGTTTCCAGTGCCATTTCTGTGGATGGTATACTTGCCTTCTTTGTCATTGACACCTACCAGAATACAGGCTAATCCTAAGGCTTAGGGCTTGAGTGATATCATAATCCAAACAGGCATAGGATATACAAGCAGGGGCCTCGAAGGATAAAGAAAAACTCACCGGGGGCTCATTCTTTTCCCCGGAAGAGTCTGAAAGCTTCCTAATACTTCAATGATTAAGGATCAGTAGTCCATTGACTTAAATAATAACTGACTGCAAAATAAATCCTTTTCAAATATCCACACTTACAAAATAGACTGTCCACAGTGGCAGCTTCATATACACTATGGGGGTCATTACAACCCTGGTGGATGGCGGAGAACCGGCGGTAAGACCGCCAACAGGCTGGCGGTCTTACCTTGGTGTATTATGACCATGGCGGTTACCGCCATGGTCAACCGCCAGTTCTCCGTCCCGCCCGCCGGGCTGGAGACCTGGGTCTCCAGCCCGGCGGCCGTCAGTATACCGCCGGCGGTATTTGGACCCGGCTTACCGCCGTGGATTTCCAGCGGTTTCAACCGCTATGAAATCCATGGCGGTAAGCACTATCAGTGCCAGGGAATTCCTTCCCTGGCACTGATAGGGGTCTCCCCCACCCCCACCCAGACTCCCTCCCCTACACCCCCCACGACCCCCCAAAGGTGGCAGGGCCCCCCTCCCCACCCCGACCCCCAACATAACATTACTCACACACACCCGACATGCATGCAGGCACCAGCAACACACACACGCACACACCCTGACATACATGCCTACATCCACACACACAGTAAGACACGCACACCCACATTCAAACATACACGCACACATCCATACAGACATACCCACAGCCATACACGCACTCATTCCCATACACACAACACCCCGCAAGCATACACACACTTACACACCCCCTCTACATACACACACGCACACCCCCATGCACGCACACAACACACAACACCCCCCCACCCCCCTCCCCTAACGGACAATCGACTTACCTGGTCCGTCGACCATGGGGGCAGCTCCGCCGACACCACACCGCCAACAGAACACCGCCACGGCGAATCACAGGACATGAATCGCTGGGCGGTGTTCTGTTGCCGTGGCGGTGGAGGTGGAGCAACCTCCATTTCCCCGCCGCCTGCAAGTATGGCTGTTGGCGGCTCTCCGTTGAAATAACGACGGAGAGCAGCCAACAGTCATAATACGCCGAGCGGCAAACCGCCTGCACAGGCGGTCTTCCACACGGCGGTCCCTCGGCGGTCTTGCAAAAAGACCGCCGAGGTCGTAATGACCCCCTATATGTTCTATTCTATCTAAAGTTATCGAAGGTGAAGGATGGAAACTATGTAAGAGCCTGAACCTGTTGTAATATCTCCGATTTATACTAATATTGCTGTTCATGTCAGTTTTTTGACCATTTATAAAAACAAATTATTTAACACTGAAGCAGAAACCTTCTTAACCTTTGTGAAAAGAGTTATGCCAAATAGGAAGGATATGCTGGTCTAAATGTAACATCAAACACAGCAAAAATGGCAGAAACCAGAAAAAAAGGATTAAATTATCATATGTAGGGGCACATTTACAAGGGGCTGGCAATTTGCGAGAAAATTGGTAAAATAATATCTAGTCATCTACATTTGCTAAAGAACTCAGATAATGAAGTTTAGACAAATGGAACAGCAAGTGAATCAGCACAAACACAACAACTGAACGTTTAGAAAATATTTCTTGAAAAAATGCAGTGGAATAGAAGTAAGAGAGAGAGAGGGTGTCTATGTGTGTTTGTATGTTCATCTGTGTTGGAAAGGTTTCTGGAAGGCAGATGCTCCCTGTCCAAGCAGGAACCACAATCCTAGTCAAGGTAAGTCACCAATGCACCCTAGATTAACCTGTGCTCACCCCTTTGTAGCGTGGCACAGAGCAGTCAGGTGTAGGAGGCAATGTGTAGTGTATTTGTGCAACACTTCAAACAGTGAAACAATGAAAACGCCACACAAACAGATACCACACCTAGTTAGAAAAATAGAGCTTAATTAATAAACAAAACAAGACGAAAACAACAAAAATCGAATTAGCAGAACTCCAGATATGATTTTGTAAAGAATAAACTGAAGTGTGGTGCTCAAAAGCATAACGCACCAACCAGGTCTCTCTAGTTGGACTGGACTGGGTAAAATCTGAAAGGTCAGGCCGACCGCAGTTGAGCACGGGTCAAATACAGGGACCAGGCTTGGTCTGCTGAAACAGTACCTTGGTTCGGAGTTGACAATGAGAACAAGATGTGAGGAGCAAAGGAGGTGATGCTTTGGCATTGATCCTGTGGATGTGAGCGATGCGTCGGCTCTGAGCTGTGCAAAGTCGGGGATTCATTGGGAATGAAGGCGATGCAATATTCCCGATCCTCACAGCAGGAGTAATGCTCCAGTGTTGATGGGGAGTGGTGTCCTCTGTGCACTTAAAAGCCCTTTTTTGAAGTCCCCCTCACTTCAAAGACACCATTGAGTATAAGAACAGAAGTCCAGTTCTTATATCCAGTGGGTGGTGCCTTTGAAGTGAGGGAGACTTCAAAGAAGGGCTCTGAAGCAGCACAGAGGCTCTCCCTTCCTGCCCTGGCTCCAGACTCACTACAGGGGGTTAGCAGTCTTTTGGGTGGGGTCAGGACAGCCTATTCAGGTGTAAGTGTGAGGCTGTGGCCAGCTGCTCCCTCCCATCCTGCCCAGGATGGCCCATCAGGATGTTCATGGCCCATCACTGACACCTAAGCTCCCTTTCTCTGTGGCTGTCTAGAGACAATGTACAAGCTACGCTGTCACCCCACCCCAGACATGTATTGGAGACAGGCTGCAGGAACACAGGGCTAAAAGTGTCATTTTCTAAATTGCAACAACAAATCTGACTTTACCATTAAAGAGGATTTATCATTTCAATTTCATAGGTATTAAACATGACAGGCCACCCCCTTCCCAATCAGGAATTACAGCTTATTAAATGTAATAAGAAATCTCCAATGTTATCCTATGGGAGGGGTAGGCCTCACAGTAGTGAAAAACGAATTTGAGAGTTTTTCACTAACAAGACATGTAAAACTTAAAAGTATATGTCCTGCCTTTTATATACATAGCACCCTGCTCTATGGGCTACCTAGGGCGTACCTTAGGGGTGACTTATATGTAATAAAAGGGGAGTTTAAGGCTTGGCAAGGGGTTTTAAAAGCCATTTTATTGTTTTTAACAACTTACAGGTAAAACAGTTGCTCTCTTAACAAAAGTCAAATACAGAACGACCCACTATGATAACAGAATCCCAAGTCCATTCTGAGTCGTTGTCTCCCCAAATTCAACTGATGTGACCTCGGCCTCCTCCTGGTCCTCCAGTCCAAGACAGTCCCACCATTTTCTCCACATCTTATTGTAATTCTGGGGTCAACCTCATTCTTCGGAAACTGTTTTTTCAAGCTTGCCACACCAGTCTATACCTTTCATCCATGCCTCTACTGAGGGGCCTGTGGGAGATGTCCAGTGTCGGGCTATGTCCCTTTTAGCTACTATTGTGCCCAAGCCAATTGTTGTCCTGTCCCCCTCTGGACGCACCCATGTCCTCCATGATGCCCAACAGTGTAATTTGTGGATGTGGTTTGATGGAGGACCACACAAGTGCTGAAAGAACGTTTATAATGGTAACCCAGTAAGCTTACATCATGGGCCACTTCCATATTTCATGAAAAAAGTCCCCCATGGGATCTGTAACAGGCTGGGAAATCACAAATGTCCACCCTCCACCTGCAATGGGGTGTCATGTATGCCTGGTGCAGATACCTAAACTGCATCAGGCGAGTCTAGTAGATATCGCCAGTATCTGAGGGGAAATGCAGGATTCTCTCCAATCTGCTGGTCTAGGGCTCCAACCCAACTCTCCAGGCTTGGGCCATATTTTAAAGTGCTACATAAGTGTTTGGCACAAGCAGTACTGTAGGCCCACTAGTAGCATTTAATTTCCACATAGGTGTGATAAGCGCTATCTAAAATGTTACAATACAATGCAAAGGTTCTGTGTATACATTTTTTACAGCCAGTTCATTCTCAATCTTGTGCCCTCGTGCTGTTCAGCGGACCATGCATAAGAAAGGTACACATCACTAGTGCACCATGGCCCAGGGGCATATGGGACCCTCAGCACCCTAATTATGGCTGAATGCCACTACTTAACCAGTGGCAGGAGACAGGAAAGCCCATGTTCTATGACAACATTAGGGCTTTGCTACGCCACTGATGCTGCTGTGCCGCTCATGACCACCACAAGGGCAGCTGGATAAATGCTTCTTTTGTATTATATTGTGGGTAACACAAAAGGTAAGACTTCCTTCTCATATTGTAAAATCCTCTATGAAGCAAATGGTCTAGCATGGCTCTCCTCTGTGTTCCACTTCCTCCATTCTATATATAAGTGAGTATCCTAACATAACTTTTTCACTCAGTATAACTTTACCGGATAAAACTCCAGTTTAACTAGTGGAAATGAATTGCAGATTTGTTTTTTTTTTAAGTTAGCAGCCGGTTCGATTTCTTTAAATAAAGCATTTTGAAATACAATGTACAATGGTGTGTTGGACATGATCACACCTTCACTCAATCTGTGTCATGTTCTTTCACACTTCTAATCCGGAAATAACTTATTTATCTTGCCTTCTGGATATAGCAGCACACCTTTGAATCGGGAATACTTGAATGAACAACACATTTGGGAAAAATTAACAGTGCAAGAGTCACAATATAAAGAAATATGAATGACTTTAAAACAGTGTGTACAAAATTACAAGCAAAATTATAGGTATTAGGGAAGTGTGCAGGCATAGGAGCCTGCAAGCTAGTCACATTGGTGTGGCCAAAGGCTTGGCACAGAACAGACTGCATTGGTGCTACACGCCCTTACATACACAACATGTACAAGGTCTTGGGTTAGAGCAGTGCACATGTCTGTAGTACACAGGAGTGCAGAAAAGAAATAAGCCTATAGCTTTCTCCATCTTTAAAGCCAGAATCTGCAGCGCCATCCCTGTATCCATTAGGATGGCCCAAAACCCTACTCAAATTTAGGGAAGTGCTGATGACACACCTCTTTAAAGAACACTAGATCATGATACAGTAACAGTCCACTTGCACCATTAGAAACAAAGGCCCAGATTTATTAATCTTTCATGCAACACAGCAAGACTACTTGCTACGCTGCATGAAAGGGAGAGGGCAGGAATGTGCCATATTTCTAAATATATGGCGCACTCCTGCTTTCTGCCTACGCTGGAGCACAATCCTCTGCTAGCACCAATGCAGCAACCCTTCGGCTATTGGTGCAAGGGTGCCTGCATTGGAAGCAGGATGTTTTTTTGTGCAGGAATGGATACCTTCCTGTACAAAAACAATCTTCTGAGGCTCTTTTCTATTTCTAAGTGTGCAGAGTGTGGGGAACACCCACACTCTACCCATGGAACGCCTTCCCAGGACAGAGTGACGCAAGGCAGTGACTTGTGCTGCCTTGCGTTACTCCAGATTTACCTAGCAACGTAGGACCACACAAGATGGCCTGGTGTGGCTTGGTAAATCTGGCTTTAATATTGTGTAGCTCTTGTGACACAATGCGTAATGCATGGACAACACAACAGTATGATAAATCTGGCCCCAAGTACATCTCCAATCTCTTGTCGATTGTATCTTTCCCTTCGACACTATACAGTGCTCTGCTGCCTTTTGGCTCAGTATACAAATACCACATACATATACGAGGCTAAGTCACAGCCATTTGCTGTTCAAGGTTTCCACACACAGTCAGTGGCAGCAACATAGGAATGTGTCAAACACAAGATAGGTATAGCACTGGCAGTGGCAGTGCACATATCAAATATTGCCCTGATAACAGCAGTATATATGCCACTCATACAAACAGAAAAAGTGCAGTACAGACAGGAGAGGTGCAAGCTTCCCTCGTACACATTAAACACATGCAGCATTGAAGTGCAAGCTTCTGCCTTGCACAGAAGACCCCAGCAAGAATTAATGCCAACTAGCTTATTTTGTACACTGATTAAGGGACTTATTATGAGGCCCTTGTAATTTAGAGGAGGGAGGTACAGGGGTCAGTCTCCAGTCTCCAGCCACAAAAGTTTGGGCATTAAAATGTTTAATATGATGGAATGGGGAATAACCAAGGAAAATAAATGTGTGGACCCAGTGTACCGGGTCCTTTTCTGCAACCACTTAGCACCTGCTCTCACCGGTTGGTTGATGGTTTTGGGGGAAGGATGTGCTGAGGCCCTGCCAGTGCATAACAAAACTGTAGAGGGCCCCCCTGCAAAGAACATGGAGGGCGCACCCTCTGCACTAACTCAGGCCAGGTGCTCCACTGAGGGGGGCCCCTGGAGCTCCCTCTACCCCATGCACCGCAGGGGTTGTGGGTGCCTTTGTTACGCCACTGGGTGCTGCCATTGAGAAATATTACATGCCGTAGGAGAGGCTTGGATGGGGGCGGGCAGCCACTGTGCCCTCTCCTACCCCAAACCGGTCTGTGTTTTGACCGGGAGCAGTGCTTAATTTGTGCTTGTTGTTTCCAGTGCTGAGCACCGGCACTTATTTTTGAGGGCCGGCGCTTATTCGTCTGCCCCAAAGCATTTGCTGCGGGGAAAAAAAACATATGGGAAAGACTGGGGAAGAGAAAAACAAAAAAGCGTCACAATGGGAGAAAGAAGACAGCTGCAAGAGTGATCTGAAGGGGCAGGGAGTGAGGGTAAATGGATTGAAGAGGCCCTAGATGGCTTCAGGATTATGTTGCCTCAGTATTCCGTGTTCCCACATTTAATTGCAGCAGCCGCGTGTTTAAGAGGAGGGCTTTGAGCACCGGCACTTTTTTATTTACAAATTAAGCACTGACCGGGAATATGTTGTCACTTGATAAGTCTAGGACCATTTGCAGAACACCTCGTCACTCGGAATCAGGGGGGTATTTTCCACTCCGACTATCTCAGAAAAAGGGCCTAAGAGTAACACATGCAGAAGACGTATCGAGGCGTGTCCAAGATGGCGACCGGGTCGGATGTATAAATCGCAGCTCCGACCCGGCCTATAATAAAGATCCTGAAAAAAGACATCCCAATCCGCTGTGGGGGTGAGAACCATCCCCCCCCAGCCGCGGAACCAGCGGGACGGAAGCGGCGACGCGCAGAGAGCCGAGGGAGCTGCCCGGGACGCCTGGCTCGCGCCCGTCCCGAGGGACGCTCGAGGCGCCCTCCCCTGCCGCATGATCACGCTGGGAGGCGCCCGAACGCTTTTGGCACTGAAAAACTGAGGCGGCCGGAGCCGCGCTCGCTTCGGATGGCGGAGCTCCCCGGAGGCGGTAAGTGACGGATTAACTCCGTAGTCGCTGGGCCTTGGGGACCCCACCCCGGCGTGCGCGCGATCGGAGGACGCCTGACGGGCTAAACAGTGCGCTCCGAAGACCTCCTGTACCCCTCTAGAGGATATCAAGGCCCTTAGCTGGCAGAGACAATGACTGGAAAGCCGTCGGATATATAGAAATATTGATCCTAGAGGGGCGAAAGCAACGCGATTCAGCCATAGTGGGCTGTGGCAACGTGGGAATGTGCCGGACCATCACAGCAGGGGCAAGCAAAGAAAAGAAGTGCCTAATCTGTGGATTGACGAAGAGCTGATGCCATATCAGCGCAAAAATTAACAGGAAAGCAGGAGGAAATTAACTGCAGTAGGGACTGACCTTGGTGGCGCCTGCTGGCGAATGCGTAGTGTGGAAAAAGGGAGGCCGCCTGACATCCTCAGGTGCTGTGCCGCAGTTTGACTCCTATACATCGCAAGAGACGCACCGCCGACGCCACAGCACTTAGCCTCTGAGATAAAATTAAGCAACACAACGCTAAACTTAGAGTTCAACAATAACCTTGAGCGGGAGCCACCTGATGGGAAAACCAAAGACCCCGCGTGTGCCTCCTGAAACCATGGACCCAACTAAACCGCCTCTATCATCCGGGGCTACAGACACATACCAAACCCTTCAGAAAATGGAAGAGACATTGCAAACGCACTCAACACAATTCAAAAAAGTGCTGCAAGCCATACTTGATACTAAAACAACTCTTGAGGCGAAGATTGGCTCAATTACAGAAGATGTTAACCTGCTTCGTGCGGACCAGCAGGCGCTGGCGGAAAAGGTCGCTGAGCTCGAAAAAGACACGTCACACCTTACACCATCTATGCTTGAAGTTAAATCCCAACTGAGGGCTATAACAGCAGAAGTTGAGACACTTAAACGAAGAGCCGAAGAAACCGAAGGCAGATCGCGTCGAAATAACATCCGGTTCGTGGGATTTCCGGAGCGCGCCGAGGGCCCAAATACAGAACTCTTTATCGAAAAATGGCTGATTGAAACGGTGTTGAAAAATAACGTTCCAAAGTTCTTTTCAATAGAACGCGCCCACAGGGTACCGGGCAGACCCCCACCACCGGGTGCTTACCCACGTCCCCTCATAGCAAAACTACTGAACTACTGCGATAGAGACCTTATATTACAACTATTCTGAAAAATTAACCCAATACACTTTGAGAACACGCAAATAACCTCCTATCCGGACTTCACAGTGGAGGTACAAAAAAAACGAAACTCATTCTACCGGATCAAAGAGCGTCTCAGAGAGCACAATATAAAGTACTCCTTGCTGTTCCCCGCTAAACTCCGCATACAAGACAACACTCGTACTCTATTTTTCACTACTCCTGAAGACGCATGGACTTGGCTTCATGCAAAAGGACTAGCTGACCCACCACCCCCTACTGACAAAAGCCTACCCCGAGGAATAAACGTAGACCTCGCAGTAAACAAGACAACAAACCTTCCCCTGAACAATCACGAGTTGAACAATCGCTACTGCTACAGTCTGCGCAGCGTTTTGCCAATGTATCACCGACATCCTTATCTGAGCAATCAGAAGCAGACCCTGAACTAGAGTTAAACTCCGACTCAACGGAAACTGACCGGGGCCCTAACCTCACCCCACGAACAGCAGATGACATTTGTTAAATACTTGTTCCTATACACAGGAGGCCGTCCCATCTGCTGTTCCTAATTGGATACTATCGCCGTTTGTAATTGCATAATCACTTTCCTTGCCTTGTGTGCACGGCTCGTTACTGCTCATGTCTGGCAATGACACCAACATACGCAAAATAGGCCGGGTCTAAATCACTCAACCACCCGTAGTCATGGAACACCCTCCGCTCTATATGGACCGTTAGCCCAAGATGACAAGTTTCGTTACCCCCTTGTTTTTATCACATCTGCTACTGTTGCTAAATATAGTAGATCTTATAGTTGTAACTGAATGGAAAGTTTTACTGTTATATGTATTGACATGTAGTAATTATAGAGCGTCACACCACGATGTAAACCTTAAAAGCAGGTCACACATTTCAGTAGCTAAGAGGCTAGCTGATGGGTATAGATATCAAATAACAAAGAAAATTGGGCTTGCGCAATCACAGGTGGTACCCCCTCATATTGTCTCACTCAAATCCCATGGCATCCCAAAATAAGCGCTATGCCACACACTACAAAACCCTCACATGGAATGTAAAGGGCATGGCATCCACAAGTAAAAGGCAACAGATTTATACATACCTTAGGAGGCACCAGATACACATAGCCATGTTGCAGGAGACCCACTTAGATAAGTCCTCGTTGGCATATACTAAAACAAAATGGAAAGGCCAATTGTATGGGACCACCTTCTCGTCATACGCCAGAGGAACTGGAATCTGGATAGCCCCCGGGGTCCCATATACTGTGTCCCGCAAACAATGCGACCCAAACGGGCGGTACGTAGTTCTAGAGGGTACTTTAGACGGTGACCCCTTAGCCCTGATAACATTATACACTCCTAATACAAATCAACGTGACTTCCTAGGGACACTAGGCAGTAGCATGCTCAGCGACCCCGCAATAGATGCCATATGGGGCGGGGACTTTAACTGCGTTCTAGATATACTGAAAGACCGCTCCACCCCTCCACTAGTTCGCGCCCCGGCTAAACGAGCATCGCTCGACCTGGTAGAATGGGCTTCCAACAACAGGCTAACTGAAATCTGGAGAACTTCCCATCCCACATTACGCAAGTACTCGTTCTATTCACCAGTGCACAAACTCTACACTAGATTGGATATGTTCTTCGCTACACCTAACATAATCCCAAAGGTAACTACATCTGGCTACCTAGCCCGCACTATATCAGACCATAATCCACACTACTCCATATTGCTATGGGGCTACATACATGCCCGCATTCCAACATGGCGCCTGCAGCCAGACGCCTTGACTGACCCCCCTTTTAACACAGAATTGGCCACATGCCTGTCGACCTATTTCTCTCTAAATAAAAACACATCAACCCGAGCTACTGAATGGGATGCCCATAAAATAGTAGTTAGAGGACATTGTCTGGCAGAATCGGTGGGCATTAAGAAAATGCTGTCCACAGAGTTATTAAAATTAGAAGCCAAAATACATAAGGCGGAGATTGAAGTCTCAACAAATAATACCCCATCAGAAACACTTATATCACTGAAAGCAAAATACAGAGAAACAGACAATAGTCTTAGCAGGCACGACTATTGACACTTTAAAACGAGACAACATGCCGAGGGGGACAGATCGGGCAAACTGCTGGCGTGGTTAGTGCGTCAATCACCGCAATCATCGCCGATAGGAGCTATCAAACTACAAACAGGAATAGAGGTTAACACTCAAACTGACATCAACAAGGCCTTCTATACGTATTATCACACGCTATACCAATCTTCTATCCCCCCCACAAAACAGCAACTGGCTGAATTTCTAGTTCAGATCCCCCAAAACTCGAACATCGTCAACAACGCTGATATCCTAGACGGCCCCATTACTATTGAGGAGCTTCGCTTGGCCCTCTCTCAGATGGCACGAGGCAAGACCCCTGGCACAGATGGTCTACCACCAGAATATTATAACTCGCAAAGCACTCACCTGTTACAACCCCTGTTAGAGGTGTTTTAATGAAGCGCGTAATAGAAAACAATTGCCAGACTCTATGAGGGAAGCATTAATAGTGGTCCTACCAAAACCGGGGCGTGACCCTTTGGATGTCAGATCATATAGACCACTCTCTTTATTGAACACTGATTGCAAACTTCTAGGGAAAATCCTAGCAAATAGATTGCTCCCCCATCTACCAAACTTAATACACCCTGACCAATCGGGATTTATCCCGGGAAGAAACACTTTTTTTAATATAAGGCGCCTAATTCGTATCATGCACAATACCACTGACCCAGATAGTGTGACCGTGTCACTAGATATTGAGAAGGCGTTTGACACGCTGGGTTGGGAATATCTATTCAGCACCCTCAAGACGTTTGGATTCCAGAGTGGCTTCATCAATTGGATTACTACACTATATTCCAAACCAACAGCCCGAGTTAAAACCGGTCAGGTAGTGTCGGAAGCCTTTCCTGTGAACAGAGGAACCAGGCAGGGCTGCCCGCTTTCACCATTGCTGTTCGCAATAGCTATGGAACCACTTGCAATTAAGTTCAGGAGATACGCACATAAATGGGGCATAAGGGAGTTCGATACATTTCATATAATTTCCTTGTATGCAGATGACGCCCTGGTATATTTACGCAACCACTCTGTCTCCCTGCCTAAGATAATGCATATACTAGATAGGGTTGCTCTTGTCTCTGGCTTACATGTGAACTGGTCTAAATCCTGTATCTTCCCTCTTACTTGTTTGCCCCCTGAACAACAAGCATCACTCCCCATGCATCAACTACCATGGTCGCACCAAACCTTCAAGTATTTGGGTGTCCAAGTGTATCACTCTATGTCAGACCTAAGGGAAGGTAACTTAGATATGCTGCTTCGCTCCACCAAAATGTCAAGGAGCTCCTTGCCCCTATCGCCTATGGGCCGGATAGCAATAGTCAAGATGCTAATATTACAGAGATTCTTATATTATTTCTCGGCACTCCCGTTGGCCTTACCACGCTCGTTTTTCCACAAAGTGCATTCCCTAGTAACTGACTTATTCTGGGGCAGAGACAGACGCAGAGTAGCCCTAACTACCACACAATATCCACAAGAGGAAGGTGGCCTGGGCATGCCGAACCTTGAGCTGTATTATGCAGTAGCCCAACTTCAATGGGTCACTAAATGGCTTAACGAGCCGCCCAACACAGAGGTTACAGCAATAATGGATTACATAACCCCAACAACGATATTGACATGGTTATTAACAGGTCTCCCTCATCTACTACACAATACTCCCTTACTTGACTCGGCCAGACATTGCTGGAAGAGATATGTGCAGGGCAAAATGCAACCTCTCCCCTACTCTCCCCTAATCCCAGTATCACAGCTGCCGGGCTTCCACGCCCTATCCTCTCATCATGACGTACGGGCGGTTAATACCCTGAAAACAGGAGACCTATATAATGAATCCAGTGCAATCAAGTTCGCAGATCTGGTGGCTGCGGAGGTAATGCAGCTACGAGCCTTTCTGACATTCAATGCCATAAATAATCTCCTACGCAACATATGGGGCTGCGGTCAAAATTAACCAAACGAATCCCTCCTACTTACCGCAATACTTTCTATGGGCGAGGCAAAACACACTGTTACTAAACTATACAAAATACTCCTAACAAGAAGCTGCAAAGCTCTAACCCAGGTCAAACATCGCTGGGACTCCACCCTTCCCACACCAATTGCACAAAAATCATGGGACACAGCCCTCACTTCGATCAAATCCGTATCTCGTAACTTCAGACTAAGATATACGCAATTTAATTATGTGCATCAGGCTTATCTCTCCCCAGCTCGTATTCATAAAATATACCCAGGAGCTAATTCCATATGTCCAAGATGCGCTACCCCCGCAACAACTTTCTACCATATGGTCTGGGAATGTCACACGATCTACACTGGCTGGAACCAAATTGGCACCACAACCGCAGACCTATCAGGCCAGCTGCTTACTCAGACTCCAGAATCCTGTCTACTTAATATACGACACCGCACAAACAGAGATAAACATGTACACAAGTTTGTAGATTCAGCATTCGTGACATACAAACACCTGATAGCTACACATTGGAAGGCCCCAAATGCCCCTCCCCACTCCCTCTGGCTACGAGATCTACATGATTACACATTGGCGGAATCTCAAACCCTGAGGCAATCACAGCACAGAGGACAGACACGAGGTGGGATCGAAAGCTGGGACCTCTTTGTAGTTAGAATTGAATCTAGAGATGACAAATACCCACCATGAGTTAATCCCTTCAACAATCTTATGATACGCTATCACTAAACCTAAACACATTAATTGAGTTTGCCAAAAACAGATCCAGGCTATTGTACCACTAGGCCTAGCCCACATTATATCTACCCATCGACCGCTCCACGACACTGCTATCCCCCCACACCAAAGCGCACATACAGAAATGTAGCCCTCAGGGCCTATACAGTTATACGCTTTCACTACCATAATTGACGCCAAAGTATATATTTAAGAATAATAATCACCATGTCAAATGTTACTAGTTATAGAATGTTTATGGAAAGCCAGTACACTAAAATACAGCTATGTTGTGCAATGTAATGTACAAACGTAAAAAAAAACACATGGAAAGAAGTTGGGTGATTTCTCACCAAATCGTATGTAATGTACTGCTATTTCTGGACCTTGTTTTATATTAAGTTTAATAAACAGATTTAAAAAAAAATAAAAAAATCCAGAAGACGTATCAACATCATTCACATTTTGAATCTTTACAGCACAAGCAACAGTGCAAGCTTCACTAACACACAGAACAGGTACAGCAGGGCAGCATCAGCAGGGTCAGACTGGAAAACCACCCACTCCAGTCATGTCACCCCCAGATTATTAGGGTCAGGCGTGGTAATCCCAAAAACGAAACTACGAACTTTTTAGAGAAAATGAAAACTGGTAGGTGCCTCTCACTCCTTTCCTCCTCAGTTATGCTCAAGTTGGTGGAAGTATCAGGAGTCACACAAAACCTGTCAGACAATCTCTGAGCTGCAAGTGGTGTAAAGAGCCCTGCACTGCACTGTGAAAACAGTAAGCAAACACTATCCACCTGCAAATCAATTGTATAAGAATGTCTGTGAGTTTTAACTAACTTAAACCTTTCATTATGGCTAGCAAGCAATTACATCCTTGGCAAGCGGCGTTTGAAACGGGGCACAGTACTGAACTGGTTTCCACCTCTGTTTTGATGATCTTAGGTAAACTGTTGACATTGGAGACATTAGCGTACATTTGCTATTTAACTTGTTGCAGCCTTCGACAATGTCTCAAGAATGAGTGACCAGGCTGTGATCCCTCTTCCGTAAAATGATCTAAATCGTTTCTGTCCCCCTGGAGGGGAGAAAGACCATTTTATTGACACTGTTCGAATCTAGTTCTTTAATTATGATAGCTCAGGGTTCAGTTCTTTCACCACTGGTATACAATATCTATTTGGCACCCGGTCCTTCAACCAACGTGAGCCCTTTTTATGGGCGAGCGCAAAGCGCTCCGTCCATAAAGTAATCTCTCGTTGGGCTTCAAACCACGCCCAGGTCACGTCAGTCTCTTTCATTGGTTCCTGGGCGTGCTTTTTAAAACCTGCTTGCTTTCATTTGTGAAATGCATGCATACGTCATGCCTTTTCCGGTGTTTAGCCTGCCTACACAGCACCGGTAAACTACAAGAAACATACGAGGCTCGATGTTTTGAGCCTGGTTTCTGGACTACTTTATCTGTTAACTTTTTCCACAGCGCGATCGTGCTGGGGTTTACATAGCGCCATCGTGCTCCGTTTTTTCGTTTTTAATTTCAGCGCGATCGCGCTGCATTTTACATAGTGCAATTGCGCTGTGTTTTTTTCTTTTAATTTGTGTGGCAAGAAAAGTTAGGTTAGGAGTTTACACCGCAAATAGCTTCAACTCGAGCAAATGCGAGCCCTGTTGCATTGAAAATGCTAGTTTAATATGTATGCAGAGGCTAGTCAGTTAGTATTTAAGCTCCATCACTACCAACATAACCTACCCCATTCAGATTTCACTATTGGTTCTCTTGCGTCTGCTTTAACAACAGTCTGTCATTTATGGCCACCTTCTTCCCAGCCCTACTAAATCAGAACTGTTGAGTAGAAAAATCAATATCCACAATATGGAAATTTTCCTACTTGAGCTTGTTAATGATAGTTTAATTACACAACACTCTAATACATAAACAATGCAAAACAGTTACAATGTGAGCATACAACCTGGCCTGTACTGTGAGTAAAATTAAGAAATACACATAAAGGTTGAATGCCAAAATACTGAGTACAAAAATGTTATGTTACAGACATATTGTGTTAAAAACATTGATGACCAAAAGACTGAGGGGCATATTTATAATCTGTTTGCGCCGGAATTGCGTCGTTTTTTTTTACGCAATTCCGACGCAAAGCTAACTCCATATTTATACTTTGGCGTTAGACGCGTCTAGCGCCAAAGTCCATGGAGTTTGCGTCATTTTTTAGCGTGGACACCTACTTTGCGTTAATGATATGCAAGGTAGGCGTTCCCGTCTAAAAAATTGACTCCGAGGCATGTGCGCCGTATTTACACTCCCGGGCAAAATTCACGCCCGGGAGTGGGCGGGTCAAAAAAAATGACGTACGGCCGCTTTTGCGCCGTTTTTTAGCGCCTGGACAAGGCAGGCGTTAAGGGACCTGTGGGCTCGGAAGGAGCCCAGAGGTGCCCTCCCATGCCCCCAGGGACACCCCCTGTCACCCTTGCCCACCCCAGGAGGACACCCAAGGCTGGAGGGACCCATCCCAGGGACATTAAGGTAAGTTCCGGTAAGTATTTTTTTTAAAAAAATTGTGGCATAGGGGGGCCTGATTTGTGCCCCCCTACATGCCACTATGCCCAATGACCATGCCCCGGGGACAGAAGTCCCCTGGGCATGGCCATTGGGCAAGGGGGCATGACTCCTGTCTTTGCTAAGACAGGAGTCATTTCTATGGGGGTTGGGAGTCGAAAAAAATGGCGCAAATCGGGTTGAGGTGAAAAATTTGCCTCAGCCTGACTTGCCCCATTTTTTGGCGCCCAAGCTTCATATCCCCCTACGCCGGCGCTGCCTGGTGTACGTCGTTTTTTTCCACGCACACCAGGCAGCGCCGACGGCTAACGCCGGCTAACGTCATTGATTAAATACGGCGCCCGCATGGCGCTTCAGAATGGCGTTAGCCGGCGCTAATTTTTTTGACGCAAAACTGCGTTAGCGCAGTTTTGCGTCAAAAAGTATAAATATGGCCCTGACTTCCTAAACCTACATGTAAATAATAAAATATATTGACTATCAAAATATCATAATTAAAAACATCAGAAAACCTACAATATCAAAAAACAAATATTGAGAATCTAAATATGGATAATACACGAAATGTAATGTAAAACAGCACAAATATCGAAACCAAATATACTGGCTACAACAATATTATAAATATCAACAAATATACTGTTAACAGAAAAAATATGCTACAGCACAAAATAAAACATCAAATATAACAAACTATTATACAGTATGTAAAAAGAACACTTTAATTAGTATCATCCATATATACTAATATATTGTAATATCTAAAAAAAACTAAAAAACACTTTAGCCATTTATTTTTGAATGGTTAAAAGCAAAAGGTTAACAAACAGAAAAAAACTGAAAAACAAAACTAATTTAAAAAAAAGTATAAATGTAGACTATGAGAAACACAGAAACTGCTGCACAGCTAACCTACAACATGAGGAGACAATGGCTCTGCCTGAGTGGAAGCCTTCCGGCACCTATACTAGCAGCATACATGGAAACAAATTGCATCCTCTAAGAAAACGTTAAGTTTACTTGCCCAATACAACTAAAAAACGAAATAAACAAAAGTACCATTTATTTCCAACATCAAAAATAATTTCAATCAAGTCACATAGAATACATGCTCTTTTTTCATAAATTCCCAATACAGTACAATCATCGTGAAAAAACAACTTCAAGAAAAACGAATACACTCTGAGACTGCACAAAATAAGATTAAATGAAAATAGATTGTAATTATAAAATGTAAAATGGTAGATGATTTAATCTTAAACTGATAATTATACATTTAAGTACATTTAATATACATTTCTCTTATTTATATCATTCACTGATTCCAAAATGTCAGTTATGATTCAGTAAACTAATATTAACCTGCACCTCCTTCATGCAACTCACATATCACTTCACCCAGACCATGTTAAATTGCATCATTGATGATATCATGAATGCCATCTAGTGATGCAAATACTCTGCTCATTTGCCTTAAAATTATTACTGTAGAGTATTGTTTACTGATTGTATCCCTCTACTACAGTTATAACTGAGGATGCACTCATTACAGAATAATTAAACCACATCATTTCCCTATTAATATACCATGCAATATTACTGTATCCACTATTATACAAACATCTCTTCTTTGCTGATTAGCACCCTACAATCTTGTCATAAATAAAGTTTGCTATAAAACACATGCAGCAATATTGAGACAGATTACTACTGTTTTAAACCGATGTGAAAAAACATCAACATAGATATTCACTATCTCAGTAGCAAACATGCATCATCACAACATAATGCAAACAGCACAATAACTACACAACTTCTGTAAAGGAAAACACCTTAGAAACACAGTAGATTAGGTTTATACTACAATACACACACCATAATTTAGAAACACTCCCTTGTAATATAAACATTTCAGTAACATCATACGACAACACATACAATACTGAATACCAAGAAAAACAGTCAATTAAAAGCACATTTATTATGTTAGACACCATATCACCATGTAACATACATTAAATTATACATAAGCAAACAGAAAGGTAGCCTCAAACACTCAGTACATATTCACTGAGTGCTGCAAATACACCTATAGAGCCATCATACATTCAACTATTCCTACATAAGAAGAGGCCCACCATTATCTTGAAAATTAACATACTTAGCCAATCAAATCCTATTTATTACTTTTAAATTATACTGTTCCAAAAAGAATATATCAAAAAGAAAGTATTGCAACAATAAGGTTTTCCTCATATAAAATATAATATAAATATCTCAATTTGTCATTCACATCATTAAGAAAATCATAACTAGTGTGAAGTGCAGTATCTTCATGCTATGTCATCAGTGATCTAATATAGGAGGCATAAGCAATGCATGACGGGGATATAGTTATGGCTAGTTTACCAAACCACAACTTGAAAATTTCAATAGTGTTCAGGTTTTGTTGTCTAACAATGAGTGCACAGAGGCTTTTCTAAGCATACAACATACTTTAAAACATAATTTATGGTTTTATAAGGAAACCTAATTTCACTTTTACCTTTGTTTTCTATAGTGAATCTATTTATCTCTCTCTCTCTATATATATATATATAATTCCAGTGGTGAACAGGGCATCCTTACCCTGCCCTCTTGTATGTTTTTTATAACTTTTTTGTTGGATAGGGGAATGAGCATGAGTCTTAAAATGGCTGCCACCACACTTTATTGATATTGCGTCAGCCCATGAGAATATTTCTTTGATCTTTCAGATCCGTGGATCCGCCGAAGCGTGAAATACACAATTATTTTGAACCTTTAATTTCTGTAAAGCTCCTGAATGGATTTACAACAAATCACAAGAAGCACACTTTCTAGACCCCATCTGGACCGAGATCTAACTTTCTCGTACAATTCTATACAGCAGTTTTATGGTATTTCTGTTCAATATTCCTATGGAAAAATTAAACACGTTTTGGGACCCTGCCTTTTTCTCGGCCCCGGCTTGACTGATCACCCCAAAACTTTCTATGAAGGAGCTGAGGTTGATGAGACTTTATTTTTGAAAGTTTTGTAAAGATTTGTCAAGCGGCTCACAAGTTATTAGCAAACCAAAATGTGACGTTTTGGTATATATATATATTTGGTATATATATATATATATATATTTGGTATAAATACCCTTACAATACCCCAGAAATTCATTGAAAAAACAAAAGTTAAAATGAAGTTATAATTAGATGTTGAAATAACACGAAAACTAACATTTAGAAACCAAAAACACCTTGTATATTACATCACTCATGACATGTTAAATTAAATCATTGATTAAATTACTGATGGCATCTCAAATGACATAATTTGGGTATGCACCCATCCCCTCTCGAGCAGTCTTCAGCTGTGCGCAGCACCAGTTGGCTGCCGGGCATGGGACCTGGCCAAGCTGTGCACGCAACCCTCAGCGGAAGCCCTTCCCCTGCAGACCTCTAACCTACATTTCATTTAATATATTTTTTTACATTTTTGGCAGATACTGTGGCACTGCCGCAGTACTGGAGCTCAAGCTTGACCTCCATGGTACTGTGGTACAGTACAAGGATCCACCAGATGAGCTTGCATGGTACTGCTGTACCACTGAAGTGATGCTTGGGCAGCAGTACTATGGGAGTAATGCAGTAGTACTACAGTATCTCACGGAAGGGCCGCACTCTCACCGGAGTACTTAGGGGCACTATGGTATGATTATCTTTTTCGTTTTTGACCCCTGTGGATAGTCCTTCTCAGTACCTCCAAAACCTACCTATAAGTATCAGGGATTCATGGTGTCCCTGTCCTGTCCTGAGTCCTGTAATGGTGGCTGCAACATTTTTCTCTGGGTCATGGCCAGCCAGTCTGATTGTTTGGTACCACTTTATCAGTCCTCAAAGGCCCTCCAGGAAAAAAGCTCTCATGGCCAATCAGAACCAAGGGACTCCACAGGACCAACGGTCCTCATATACCTAACTTTTTAGCCCTTTCGTGACCACCCCGAGCACCTGGGAGTAACATCCATATTGTCCATTAGGTTTACTATTCATATATTGTGGACCCTCAAGAAAGTCCATCTTTCTTTACGTGATAGCAGAATGCAGTGCAGATGTTATCACCCTGTCACTCTGTGTCAGGCAGTTGCCTGCTTTCTTTTGCTCATGCGGTGAATAATGTTGCATCCTGCTGACCAGGCTATGCGTAGGTTAGGAAGCTGTAATCCTTGTGGTTTGTATTTCTGACTAAATTTGGAAACTGCAACTCATCTGAAAGTCGGTGCTTAATATTTCAGAGCTTCTGCATTTCCATATTCAGTGTGGGCGACCCAACATCTTCCGTCGCTGATCACACCTTGCAGGCAGTGTCTGCACCTGCATGATACTTGTGAGCACGAGGCACCTCGAAAGAAGCAAACGTGTATCTTTCCTGAATGATAAAAATGACCTGGAGGCATATCTCCCTTCACCTATGAATAGCGTGACTCCTAAGTGCAAAGTTATTCACAGAGATTCCAATGGGACAGCAGTGTAGCTCAGAAAGTGCAGAGAATACACTTAAAAGAAGTGCTGGTGTGACCAGGAAACTTGGACTGCTCCGGCAGCAGTTCCCAGGCAGGTCCTACAATTTGAAAAATGAACAGCAATGTAACAACTTGTATCAAGAGGGCGACAGTTCTCACCCACATACGAAGCTCTCAGAGAAGAGTGACCACTAACACATCTGAAGGTCGGAGACAAATGGGATAGTGCCTTGTCCGACCCTTTGACAGATTCAAACTGGGAAGCAGCTATGAGGTGCCCCAGTACGAGTCCAAGTAATTCAAGATGTAACTTCTGTAGGAGTAAATATCTCCACGGTACGTACCACACTCCGAGGGCTCTTACTAAACTTTGCCCAGACCGCCCGACTTGTATTCAAGATGTGATACCACTGGATCTAACCTGATGTAAATGTTTTGATGAACAACTTTTTTGAATTTTGGATATAGTTAAAGCACTCAGTTGACACATGACAGTACATTTCAGATAATGCTCATGACAAATAAACGAAGCGAAGCGTCATAGGGCGTACATCCAGGAAGGGGGCATATTTGCGCAGGTATAAGGCTATTCCAGTGGACCAACCACTTTCCCCAAATACATGTGTTTTGAGGGGCATCTCCGTATCACATACACTGGCTTCTCTTGTTTGCATCAATCCACACCGCGTCGCTGTAGGGGGAGCAGAAGCCTTCCATGGGGCTGCAACGTCTTGCTTTGCCACCCTTGGAGCTGTTCCCATAAGCACACAATCTGCTTTCGAACCCCGGACCCTTCCAAAACACCAAGCAGCATCACCAGGGGTGAAAGTGGCACCTCCCATCCCAGCACATCTGACAGCTTCCACCCTAGGACAGACCAATAGCGCTGGATCCATGGGCACCACCACACCATGTGATAGAAATCAGCTGGGGCACCTGAGCAGCGAGGGCAGGTAGAGGCGGGGAGAAGGCCAGCAGGATGTGGGACATTGTGGTGGGACCACTAAAGACGGTAGTGGAAAATATGGTGCACAGCACTCCTCTGACTGCACCCCAACCCTAAAAAGAGAAGCTGAAATACAGATTGGTGACGCTGGGACTGACACTGTTTAAGAGGAGTCTGACAATACACTGAGCCCCGAGAAAGGGCCCAGAGGTAAAAAGGTGTGAAGCAGAGCATCAGCAGAAGAGAAGAGAATGTGCCTAGTCCGTAGGGATGACAGGCTGGCAGAGCATCTGCTGGAGTGAGGTTGACCCCTCAGGACCACACATGATGGGGGTCAGAAGTATTTGAACACCTAACCTGAGGAGAGAAACCATCTCCCGCCGCAGTACCGAATTATGTGCTGGAATTTTACGAATAGGCACTCCTGTATGCTGATTGTGTGCTGACATTTGCACCGATCACATAAGAAGCACATTGTCTTAAATTGTGACAAAACCAATAAAAGTTGCTCTGAACATAAGAGATGCTGGCGAGGCTTGACACTTTCTCGGTGGGCTCTGAGCATTCATTTTGAAGCGAGGCCCTTGATAGGAGGCGAGCCTGTTTTAAAGTTTACAAATATGTCCTGTGGGGAGAGAGAAGAGAGAGCACTGCAGCATCAGGTCCCATCTAGTGAAGTTAGCAGTGTTAGCTGTGCCACCATTAGGAAAGATGGCAGCTTTGTTTTTAAAATCTATAAACAAGTATGTTGCTGCAGGAGTGTGGGGCACCTCAAAAAGTGCGGGCATTGGGGAAGAATGACCCCTCACTCATCACCCCTTCTGATGGTCCCGGTAATGGTAACATTGGCAAGAACACGTAACATCTGGAGGGGAATTAAAGGGGGCATTTAGAGCCCTGGATGGCTGTCCAAAATGGAGCTGGGAGTGTGAAATGGGGCAAGCAGAGTGCCCCTCGGTATTGATACTGGTGTTTACGGACAAACAGACGGAAGTGGGATCTGGCCCAGAGAACTTCTCAAGCTAAGTAAAAACTCGACATACAACAACCCCTAAACTTGGATTTTCTACATCCATGTTAATCCGCTGCTGCCATTTGGTAAATTAGCAGCTCAGGCAACTTCTGCTATATGATGGAAAGTATCACCGAGTAAATCGAGCATTTGCTCCAAAGCGACATGAGAAAACAAGCATTGGTAAAGCCAATAAGTCTCATCTTTATAATTTGAGTGCCAAGCTATGGGCTTTGCCATTGCTTGTTTGTAAAGCATTGCTTTAAAGAAACTAATTACAAAATAGATGCGGAAACAAAATTCGTATCATAAGGTATTTTGAAACTACATTGAATTCAATATTTTCCATCTTTATAAATGGCCTGCTTTATTTTTCAAACCCTTTTAATTTAGGAAACTCTATAATTCAAAGGGGGAAAAGGAAGGGTCAGAATTTAAAACGAAATGCTTGCCTAGGCCTAATTCACACGTCTCAGAAGTGAAAAATGTTCCAGTCATTTGTCCTTGGGTGTAGCCTGGTAGCAGATTTATGGCCCCCCAGGACAAGACACAGGTCCTTTTCTGTCATGCTAAGTATATCTTCTGGCTCAAATGGCAGCATAATACGTGCAGACAAAATAAACAATGCCTTAAAGCAGTGGCAGCGGGGCAACATGTGTAGGGGGAGTTTTTAGGGGGTTGGGGGACAATGCTGTAGGCTGTATCCCGCAAGGCCAGCGGCCGGAAACTGAGATTCCACCCACTGACACAGTGGGAAACTCGTAATGAGCCCAGACGGGAGACAGCCACAATGGTGGCAACCTCCCCGTTGGAATTTCAGTGGGCGGGCTTTTCCGTCCACTGAAATTGTGATGAGGCCCTCTGTGTGTTTATCATCTGATCTTCGATTAGTGTACAGATTATGGTGGTAGGAATGATATTAGATGACCCCTACTGCCATCCTGCAATTGTAAGTTTGTTTGTTGGTTTATTAATAAGGACAAGAGTATAGAGTATTCATGGGATGGATATTTCCCTGGTACACTACTTGATTTGCATGTACACATTTGTGGAGTGCATGGTATTACACATGAAGCATAAGTAGCCCCAGGCACCGCTGACAGAGTGGCATGAGGGTAGCCTGCAGTAGCAAGGGTCTCCCATTAATCTCACGGGACAGGGTCCTTATTTTAAGCATCTTCTTGAACGTGGGGCTTTATGTATATACCGGTTGTATTTACTACAGTTTATTGTGATATCCCTGTCTCTGTCTTGCCCTGTAGTGTACATAGGAACTCAAGTGGAGCAGACACAAAGACCTGGCTCATCTCAAATGGAAACAAGGGTATAAGAGACAGAAAGAGCATGCAAATAAATTGTCCTGACGAACGCCATTCTGACCTTTGGCAGCTAAAAGAACATTGCTGAAACATGTTGATCTATATCACGGACATAAGATGTCATAGTTGCCTAAAAGTACATCCAACATAGTTTTTAACTATGTCCACGTTTACCTTAACAAGGGCATACCAAATTTGTGGGTAACCGTTAGACAATTTTAACCTCACCGTTTCACTAAATAAAAATCCAGCTCCACTGTAATCAGGCATTGTAGCACACCGTTGCCACACTAGGTGGCCAGGGTGGGGCCCCTGCGATGAAGCATGCTGCCAACTAGGTTGGTGGGTGAGGGGTCTTTTTATTAAAACTGAAGGGGTTGCCAGGGAAACACAAAGTGGGGTGGTGTAGTAAAATCTAGGCCCCCCCTTCCTCTTTCAGTTGTGCACGCCAGGGGAGCACACAGCAGCAAGACTACTTGGCAACATGCGCACTCTTATGTTGTGAGCTGTGCTTTTACAGACATGCTGCGAGCAAGAAACAAGCAGCTGATTTTGGTATCTTTTTAGTAGATTAGGTTTTCCAACTCTCCAAAAGAGAATATATGAGCTGAATAAAAAGCACATTAAGTTCATGTTATAAATGTCCTGCAAAGTGATAAGAAAGTATTGCTTCAATCTATTTGCAGTATTTAATCTAAGTGCTGACTGTTCTGTCTTGCATTACTTGTCATTGATTTCTGGTGAGTTTCTGGAAGGTTAAAAAATGTGTGACTTGTTTATGCGCAGAATGAAAATAAGTAAAAGGACATCACAGTACTCTCTGCTAATTGTTTATAGTGAGAGTTTCTATACCCTTACAGTGCACTGGAGAGCCCCCGGACCCCTTCACCCACCCAGTGGTACACAGCACTGGAGAGCCCCCGGACCCCCTTCACCCACCCAGTGGTACATGGCACTGGAGAGCCCCCGGACCCCTTCACCCACCCAGTGGTACATGGCACGGGAGAGCCCCCGGACCCCCTTCACCCACCCAGTGGTACACGGCACTGGAGAGCCCCCGGACCCCCTTCACCCACCCAGTGGTACACAGCACTGGAGAGCCCCCGGACCCCCTTCACCCACCCAGTGGTACACGGCACGGGAGAGCCCCCGGACCCCCTTCACCCACCCAGTGGTACATGGCACTGGAGAGCCCCCGGACCCCCTTCACCCACCCAGTGGTACACGGCACGGGAGAGCCCCCGGACCCCCTTCACCCACCCAATGGTACACGGCACTGGAGAGCCCCCGGACCCCCTTCACCCACCCAGTGGTACACGGCACTGGAGAGCCCCCGGACCCCCTTCACCCACCCAGTGGTACACAGCACTGGAGAGCCCCCGGACCCCCTTCACCCACCCAGTGGTACACGGCACTGGAGAGCCCCCGGACCCCCTTCACCCACCCAGTGGTACACGGCACGGGAGAGCCCCCGGACCCCCTTCACCCACCCAGTGGTACACGGCACTGGAGAGCCCCCGGACCCCCTTCCACCCAGTGGTACACGGCACGGGAGAGCCCCCGAACCCCCTTCACCCACCCAGTGGTACACGGCACTGGAGAGCCCCCGGACCCCCTTCCACCCAGTGGTACAGTGCACTGGAGAGCCCCCGGACCCCCTTCACCCACCCAGTGGTACATGGCACTGGAGAGCCCCCGGACCCCCTTCACCCACCCAGTGGTACACGGCACTGGAGAGCCCCCGGACCCCCTTCACCCACCCAGTGGTACACGGCACGGGAGAGCCCCCGGACCCCCTTCACCCACCCAGTGGTACACGGCACTGGAGAGCCCCCGGACCCCCTTCACCCACCCAGTGGTACACGGCACGGGAGAGCCCCCGGACCCCCTTCACCCACCCAATGGTACACGGCACTGGAGAGCCCCCGGACCCCCTTCACCCACCCAGTGGTACACGGCACTGGAGAGCCCCCGGACCCCCTTCACCCACCCAGTGGTACACGGCACTGGAGAGCCCCCGGACCCCCTTCACCCACCCAGTGGTACACGGCACGGGAGAGCCCCCGGACCCCCTTCACCCACCCAGTGGTACACGGCACGGGAGAGCCCCCGGACCCCCTTCACCCACCCAGTGGTACATGGCACTGGAGAGCCCCCGGACCCCCTTCCACCCAGTGGTACACGGCACGGGAGAGCCCCCGGACCCCCTTCACCCACCCAGTGGTACACGGCACTGGAGAGCCCCCGGACCCCCTTCCACCCAGTGGTACAGTGCACTGGAGAGCCCCCGGACCCCCTTCACCCACCCAGTGGTACATGGCACTGGAGAGCCCCCGGACCCCCTTCACCCACCCAGTGGTACACGGCACTGGAGAGCCCCCGGACCCCCTTCACCCACCCAGTGGTACATGGCACGGGAGAGTCCCCGGACCCCCTTCACCCACCCAGTGGTACATGGCACTGGAGAGCCCCCAGACCCCCTTCACCCACCCAGTGGTACATGGCACTGGAGAGCCCCCGGACCCCCTTCACCCACCCAGTGGTACATGGCACTGGAGAGCCCCCGGACCCCCTTCCACCCAGTGGTACACGGCACGGGAGAGCCCCCGGACCCCCTTCACCCACCCAGTGGTACACGGCACGGGAGAGCCCCCGGACCACCTTCACCCACCCAATGGTACATGGCACTGGAGAGCCCCCGGACCCCCTTCACCCACCCAGTGGTACACGGCACTGGAGAGCCCCCGGACCCCCTTCCACCCAGTGGTACACGGCACGGGAGAGCCCCCGGACCCCCTTCACCCACCCAGTGGTACACGGCACTGGAGAGCCCCCGGACCCCCTTCACCCACCCAGTGGTACACGGCACTGGAGAGCCCCCGGACCCCCTTCACCCACCCAGTGGTACACGACCCCCTTCACCCACCCAATGGTACACGGCACGGGAGAGCCCCCGGACCCCCTTCACCCACCCAGTGGTACATGGCACGGGAGAGCCCCCGGACCCCCTTCACCCACCCAGTGGTACACGGCACTGGAGAGCCCCCGGACCCCCTTCACCCACCCAGTGGTACACGGCACTGGAGAGCCCCCGGACCCCCTTCACCCACCCAGTGGTACACGGCACGGGAGAGCCCCCGGACCCCCTTCACCCACCCAGTGGTACACGGCACGGGAGAGCCCCCGGACCCCCTTCACCCACCCAGTGGTACACGGCACTGGAGAGCCCCCGGACCCCCTTCACCCACCCAGTGGTACACGGCACGGGAGAGCCCCCGGACCCCCTTCACCCACCCAGTGGTACACGGCACGGGAGAGCCCCCGGACCCCCTTCACCCACCCAGTGGTACACGGCACGGGAGAGCCCCCGGACCCCCTTCACCCACCCAGTGGTACACGGCACTGGAGAGCCCCCGGACCCCCTTCACCCACCCAGTGGTACACGGCACGGGAGAGCCCCCGGACCCCCTTCACCCACCCAGTGGTACACGGCACGGGAGAGCCCCCGGACCCCCTTCACCCACCCAGTGGTACACGGCACTGGAGAGCCCCCGGACCCCCTTCACCCACCCAGTGGTACACGGCACTGGAGAGCTCCCGGACCCCCTTCACCCACCCAGTGGTACACGGCACGGGAGAGCCCCCGGACCCCCTTCACCCACCCAATGGTACACGGCACTGGAGAGCTCCCGGACCCCCTTCACCCACCCAGTGGTACACGGCACTGGAGAGCCCCCGGACCCCCTTCACCCACCCAGTGGTACACGGCACTGGAGAGCCCCCGGACCCCCTTCACCCACCCAGTGGTACACGGCACGGGAGAGCCCCCGGACCCCCTTCACCCACCCAGTGGTACACGGCACTGGAGAGCCCCCGGACCCCCTTCACCCACCCAGTGGTACACGGCACGGGAGAGCCCCCGGACCCCCTTCACCCACCCAATGGTACACGGCACTGGAGAGCCCCCGGACCCCCTTCACCCACCCAGTGGTACACGGCACTGGAGAGCCCCCGGACCCCCTTCACCCACCCAGTGGTACACGGCACTGGAGAGCCCCCGGACCCCCTTCACCCACCCAGTGGTACACGGCACTGGAGAGCCCCCGGACCCCCTTCACCCACCCAGTGGTACACGGCACGGGAGAGCCCCCGGACCCCCTTCACCCACCCAGTGGTACACGGCACTGGAGAGCCCCCGGACCCCCTTCCACCCAGTGGTACACGGCACGGGAGAGCCCCCGAACCCCCTTCACCCACCCAGTGGTACACGGCACTGGAGAGCCCCCGGACCCCCTTCCACCCAGTGGTACAGTGCACTGGAGAGCCCCCGGACCCCCTTCACCCACCCAGTGGTACATGGCACTGGAGAGCCCCCGGACCCCCTTCACCCACCCAGTGGTACACGGCACTGGAGAGCCCCCGGACCCCCTTCACCCACCCAGTGGTACACGGCACGGGAGAGCCCCCGGACCCCCTTCACCCACCCAGTGGTACATGGCACTGGAGAGCCCCCGGACCCCCTTCACCCACCCAGTGGTACACGGCACGGGAGAGCCCCCGGACCCCCTTCACCCACCCAATGGTACACGGCACTGGAGAGCCCCCGGACCCCCTTCACCCACCCAGTGGTACACGGCACTGGAGAGCCCCCGGACCCCCTTCACCCACCCAGTGGTACACGGCACTGGAGAGCCCCCGGACCCCCTTCACCCACCCAGTGGTACACGGCACGGGAGAGCCCCCGGACCCCCTTCACCCACCCAGTGGTACACGGCACGGGAGAGCCCCCGGACCCCCTTCACCCACCCAGTGGTACATGGCACTGGAGAGCCCCCGGACCCCCTTCCACCCAGTGGTACACGGCACGGGAGAGCCCCCGGACCCCCTTCACCCACCCAGTGGTACACGGCACTGGAGAGCCCCCGGACCCCCTTCCACCCAGTGGTACAGTGCACTGGAGAGCCCCCGGACCCCCTTCACCCACCCAGTGGTACATGGCACTGGAGAGCCCCCGGACCCCTTTCACCCACCCAGTGGTACACGGCACTGGAGAGCCCCCGGACCCCCTTCACCCACCCAGTGGTACATGGCACGGGAGAGTCCCCGGACCCCCTTCACCCACCCAGTGGTACATGGCACTGGAGAGCCCCCAGACCCCCTTCACCCACCCAGTGGTACATGGCACTGGAGAGCCCCCGGACCCCCTTCACCCACCCAGTGGTACATGGCACTGGAGAGCCCCCGGACCCCCTTCCACCCAGTGGTACACGGCACGGGAGAGCCCCCGGACCCCCTTCACCCACCCAGTGGTACACGGCACGGGAGAGCCCCCGGACCACCTTCACCCACCCAATGGTACATGGCACTGGAGAGCCCCCGGACCCCATTCACCCACCCAGTGGTACACGGCACTGGAGAGCCCCCGGACCCCCTTCCACCCAGTGGTACACGGCACGGGAGAGGCCCCGGACCCCCTTCACCCACCCAGTGGTACACGGCACTGGAGAGCCCCCGGACCCCCTTCACCCACCCAGTGGTACACGGCACTGGAGAGCCCCCGGACCCCCTTCACCCACCCAGTGGTACACGACCCCCTTCACCCACCCAATGGTACACGGCACGGGAGAGCCCCCGGACCCCCTTCACCCACCCAGTGGTACATGGCACGGGAGAGCCCCCGGACCCCCTTCACCCACCCAGTGGTACACGGCACTGGAGAGCCCCCGGACCCCCTTCACCCACCCAGTGGTACACGGCACTGGAGAGCCCCCGGACCCCCTTCACCCACCCAGTGGTACACGGCACGGGAGAGCCCCCGGACCCCCTTCACCCACCCAGTGGTACACGGCACGGGAGAGCCCCCGGACCCCCTTCACCCACCCAGTGGTACACGGCACTGGAGAGCCCCCGGACCCCCTTCACCCACCCAATGGTACACGGCACGGGAGAGCCCCCGGACCCCCTTCACCCACCCAGTGGTACACGGCACGGGAGAGCCCCCGGACCCCCTTCACCCACCCAGTGGTACACGGCACTGGAGAGCCCCCGGACCCCCTTCACCCACCCAATGGTACACGGCACGGGAGAGCCCCCGGACCCCCTTCACCCACCCAGTGGTACACGGCACGGGAGAGCCCCCGGACCCCCTTCACCCACCCAGTGGTACACGGCACTGGAGAGCCCCCGGACCCCCTTCACCCACCCAGTGGTACACGGCACTGGAGAGCTCCCGGACCCCCTTCACCCACCCAGTGGTACACGGCACGGGAGAGCCCCCGGACCCCCTTCACCCACCCAATGGTACACGGCACGGGAGAGCCCCCGGACCCCCTTCACCCACCCAGTGTTACACGGCACTGCTGCTTTTGGGGGAGGCCGAAACCACCAATCTCCATTACGCAGAGGCACGTCACCGAGAGGCACGTTCCCTCCGCAAGAAGCCCACAGCAGCAGCCTGGGACAGAATGCTCACGCAATTCCGGGAACTATCATGAGCGGGTGAACCTCCCTGAGATGGTCAGACATAGCAATGCAGGCAGCCCCACCATTAACCTAGCTCGTCCCGGTAAAGGGCACTAGATGTAATCATGACCACTCCACTGCACACTCACATGTGCAGAGACTTATCCATATGGGTGTGTGGTGGACACAGTGGTCAATTTACGACCCGCTGCCTCCTCTTGACTTGCTTGGGCACCCGTGACCCACCCCTCTCCCGCAGGCACACCTGACACACACACCCACGCCGCTGTTTAGTTATCCCTATATCCCCAGTTTTGTTTTCATAGAGGTATGTACACTTACCGACATGGAGTCTGATTCCATAGGTGACATGGCCCAGCTACACTTGGATTCCATACCTCATTATGCGCCCTACAAGGGTCCAAGGACAAAGCTTGACTGGCATGACCCCAGTTGCTTCCATGCTGTCCTTATATATTGGTCTAAGTAACCGTATTCACCAAATATTGCAATTGTGTTTAACATTAATCTCGCTCGATGGTAACTGTGACAAGAAGTGTAAATGTTCAAAAACATAAACCTCAATAAAAAGAGTTAAAAAAAGAGTGTTTCTCCAACAGTGAAATAATGTTATAAACGCCAAGCACAAGAGATAAGGGTTAGAGAGGAAACTTTCACACCAGGCGATAGCGGGACAGGCCTTGCAGAATCATGTCACGTGCTCTAAGTGAAGGCTACTAACGAGGCACCTTGCTTTTACCTCTTCGCTGTCTAAGCTTGTCTGTGCAGCTGGCTTCATACAACAAGTTTAGCAGGCATTGCTTTATCAACTACAGGTCCTATAACTCAAACAGATATGTGGGAGCAGGAATGCAGGTGTGAACCATCTCTGAAACTCAAAATAGATTTTTATTTTCTGCTATACTAGAATTCGCTTATTACTTTGAAGTAGCAGAATGGTGTTAGAATTGCTTTAAATGTATAACACCAGGCGTGTAGGAGTATTTCCATTTTTAGTAAACATTGCTACTGGCATTCTATTTGTCTTTATTGTGGTTACAATTCAGATTGTGTGCACTAGACGTTTTTCTGATTCAAAATAGATCTTTAAACTGGATTCCTCATTTTCTGGAGTTATTATGTGGCTTCTTCCTTAATGAAAGGGGGTTTGGCATTCCGCTGACTGTCCCTGTAATCTGTAATGTCTCATGGGATTGATCATTACCTGAAACACGTCATGCAAATATTGCTCAGTGGGTTGTGGTGTGGTTGCAGTCCAACAGGTTTCGATCTCAGTTTGAGGCCTAGATAAGCCCTTAGTGCCAGGGAGTTTGGCAATCTAACACTGTGGTCCTAGAACAGTCTAGAAAACTTGGCGCAACAATGAAGTAATTTATCTTTTTGATGCCACAGGGCTTTTGGTTGATGCCAACCAGTACGGGTTGAGAACTGCATTACTTTAAGAGCAAGAACTGGACAAAAAGGCACCATTTGCAAGCTCTACTCCAACAGACAGCGAGGCGCCCTATTTGTATGTTGCGAGAGAGAGGCCATTATTATCAAGTGGACGGTGAACAATTTCTCCAGTATCTGTATGGCCACTGTTCAAAAACATCAACGACTACAGTATGTCAATTCCACTATTTTAAGGATTTCTTCCTCAACAAACTCCAGGCATTGATAAATTATGCAACAAATGTAAGTATATGACTTCAACACACAGTATAAGCCTTGTGTGAATAACCCATCCAATGACCTATCTTACTACACATGGAACATTGGCAGTGAGGATAGACTATCATGTACTGTTGGTAGCACAAGCATCATGTTCCAGAGCACTTTCGATGGAGGACATTCTGAATGCCATGATACTGGATAAGTGCCTACAATGGAAATCAGGGCCAGGCTACAAAATAAATATAAAATATTACTGTAGGAATGGCGATATTGGGATTACCCTACGCAAGCCACTCTTCCAATGTATGTAGAGTACGACATGAAGTGTGCTTAGATGAGAACGCAGTGGTGTTAAATGGTGACTGTATGGCCATCTCAACATCATGGACTTGATAGAATAGTACATCTAGCACACAAAAGCTGGCAAGATGTAGTGAGAACCAAGGTACCTGTGGAGTAGTATGACCTTGTATTCCAGCGTCACCCATATTGGGCATCTAGCATCACTGAATTTAAAACTTCAGTAATTACCACAGAAAAGAGCAGTTATTGATGGTTCAAGTAAAGTGCTGAATTTTACAGCTCCCGGTGGTCAGCAGCTACCTGTCAAACTTGACACTTGTATAAAAAAACAAGTATTCGAATTTGTTACATGAACATAATTCAAAATCGCTATTCCCTGCTGTAAACTCCACACCCACACGCACTTAATTCCCCTGAAGGTCGATGGCGATGCCATGGCCAGTACACATAGTGCAGCAGCTCATCTTCAGTGTATCCTCTCTGTCCAAGCTGAGAAAGCCAAGCCCACACTTTGCTTCAGAGACCGTGCTTTACTTGTGGTGCGCGGGCCCGTTGACCTCTCATCTTCCACGAAGGAGCATGGAGGAAGCCATCATTACTGTAGAATAGAGGGTAGAATTTCTGCAGTGTCGAGGTACATGATGACAGGTATCGCCATGCCGATTCTACCTTTGGTGCCGCCTAGGAGAGTTGCTAACATTAGAGATCGAGTGAGTCAGTAAACTCATTTCAGACTGTTCCCTCTGATGTAAGCACAGTCCCGGCCGCAGGTGAGGGTGAAACCATACCATTTCATGCCCATGGGCGTCCTTGGTAGGACATGACATAGAATTGCAGTAATATTCAGTTAGAGAAAACGGCAAAGGTAGGTCTACCACACATAGCTGAAATTTTCCCAGTGTCGGTTACGACTCATTTTGAAATGTGCATTGCCTAAAGAGTGACCCGTCAGTTTCTTTGTCTCCTTTTTTTAACAACTTTATTTTGAATTTTGTAGGGGGTACATACACAATTGTGACACAGAATTTCTTGAAGTTATGCAGTATAAATGTGCATTGTATACAAAAGAGCAATAAACTGCGCAATATAAATTGTCATAAAGTTATTAGACTCGGTCCGAGGCAGTGCTTAATTTGTTAATAAAAACGTGCCGGTGCTCAGAGCTCTCCTCTGAAACACGCAGCTGCTGCAATTAAATGTGCGCGCACGCAATGCTGAGGCAGCGTAATCCTGAAGCCATCTGGGGCCTCTTCAGTACATTTGAAGTCACTCCCTGCCGCTTCAGCTCACTCCTGCAGCTTTCTGCTTTCTCCCATTGTGACGCTTTTTCGTTTTTCTCTTCCTCCGTCTTTACCAAATGCGTCTTTTGCTCGCAGCAAATGCTTGAGGCAGAAGAATAAGCGCCGGTCCTTAAAAATAAGTGCCAGTGCTCAGCACCGGAAACAACAAGCACAAATTAAGCACTGGTCTGAGGCCACTCAGGAGTGACTCCACCCAGTCATGGTGTGGGGTCCAACCATTTGGAGGGCATTTAGTTCACATGCTTTGCTTATGATGACTGGCCTTCAGCCTCAGAGGAGGACATCTTGCAAATACCTAAAGCGTGGAAAGTCTTAGACATTGTTAAATATGTCCAACCAGTCCTTTGAAAGCATTTTAAATAATTGCTAGTGAAAGCGCGCCATGTCTTTACAGAATTAGCCACACTATCATTGAGTACTGCTGTGAGTTTTTCCAGTATTTTGACCATATCTTCCCCCATCATATGTTAAGTGTGGGGCTCTGTTGCTGCTTCCATACCTGTGCCACACTCAACTGAGTTGCTAGGAGGAAATGGGAGAACAACTTCCCCATTTGGGTTGGCGTGGGGTAAAGTCTTTGTTCTTCGGGGTCCTCCAAAAGAATAAGGAGTGGGTTGTGGGGCAAGAGAACATTTTTTAATGGACCATATCATGGTGACAACTTCATCCCTAAATGTCTAGATCAGTGGACACGCCCACCACTTATGCAAGAAGGTGGCCCTGTGGCCACAGCCGTTCTAGCTTACCTTTGAGCTACCAAACATCTTTTCAATCGCACAGGATCAAGGTACAATTGTGTTAATATTTTGTAGCCATTCTTGTTGTGGGTGTGTGCCTTTTCTCGCGAGGGGCTGGTGGCGAGTCTCGCAACCAACTGAACCATTCGAGTGAAGAATGTTCGGAGCGGGACAGTGGGAGGAAGGACATCGGGATCTGAGCCGTGTTTTTCCATGCTCTGTACCTTGTGTAATAACGTACTTAAAACGGAAGCTGTTGAGTACTTACTACGACAATTCTCTTTATATCGTAAACAAATAAAGGATTTGGAGGCCCTATGCCAGATTGCCTTTGTCGTCTCTTCTGGTATGTCCACCTCCAGCTCTCGCTTCCATTGTGTGTGGCACATACCCAAGTTTCTTGGGGGGAATTAGATTAAGGATATGATGATATGGCCATGTTATGCCTTTATATCTGATATTGTTCATGAATAAGGATTAGATCTGAGTCTCATCCTTTTGTAATGCTCTGCGGATTGGGTTCCTCCTCACCCAGTGTAGTGCCTATGTGTATCTGTATCATTTCTAGTCAAAGTGAGTTTCTCTATTAGGTCCTCTCTCGACCAAAGCGCATCACCATCATAGAAATCTTTCAGGTGAGCTGGATGACCCTGATTCCACGTGAGGAAACCGGGATCTGATATGGCCAGTGGGAAAGTCTGAGTGATTGGTTAGGAGTCAAGAAAAATGGGTAGGTAGGAAATACCTGCTTTTTGTCCTATGGTTTGTCAAAGGGCTAGGAGTTTGGTTGTCAGGGGTGGCGGGGGTGGGAGCAGTCTAGGGAGGTGTGCAGTCGAGCTGCTAGTATGCTAGTAGGTATGATGTTATGTCTGGACATCCCAGCCTCCCCATGAGAGAGATGATTTTGGCACGCTTAGGGACCTGCTGGGACCTGGGACACAGACGAAATTGAGCATCATACTGAAAATCAAGGAATGTGTTGCTTTTGGAAGCATGAGTGGGATGATTTGCAAAATGTGAAGAAGTTGAGGCATAAAATTAATTTTGAGGCTGTTCAGCCAACTTAACCATTAGATTTAGAGTTTGCCCATCTATAACAGTCTTTAAAGAAGGTCGTGGTCAATGGGGGAATGTTGCTGCTATCATATAGTACTCTTGATTGAGCTGGTAGGTTTATCCCAAGGTAACTGATGGCGGACTCCTCCCATAAGAACCCTCCCTGTTGAATGGGACCCAGGATCTGCCATCCCCATTCCTTGTGACTCGGAATAATTCATTTTGAAGATGGACTTGCGTGAAGTGGCCCAATTTTACTAGCAGTGCCAGCATTATGGTTTCTGGGTTGCTCAGGAAGCACAGAATGTCATTAGCAAATAATGCCAGTTTGTTCTCCTTATCTCCCCCCTGCATAACATGAATGTATAGATTATTCTGGATCTTAGCCACTTGCAGTTCCATAGCCAAGGCAAAAATCAGGGGAAATATACAGAACCCCTGTCATGTACCTCTAGTTAGGGGGATGTCTGACGTGAGCTTGCCGTTAATCCTGAGCTTTGTATTTGCTTCTGGTAGTTCACCCAAATGTATGTTTGTATCTTGGAGAGAAGGATTATTGACTGGTGCAGGCACTGTGCCACTTCCATGAGTGCCACTGACATTCTCGTATTGTAGTTTGCCTGTCTGTTTATAATGAAACATGACTGTTGGGTAGAGATAATGCAAGGTCAGATATGTTGCAGCCTAGTTACCAGTGCTGATGCACAAATCTTACTGTCACAGTTTAGGAGTGCTCTTGGCCTATATGACGAGTAGAGTGTTGGCTCTTTATCAGGTTTTAGGGGGAGGATTAGACAGGATAGGAGCATGGTGTCTGTTACTGTCTTGGATGTTAAAAAATTGTTGAAGACCCGTGTTAGGGGTTCCACCAGCTATGAGGTATATGCCTTATAGAAACAGATGGGAAAGCCATCGAGCCTTCCTTGAAGGCACGACATCAATTGCATTCTGAACCTCATTGTGGATGTGTTTCCCCCCCCATAATTAGGGGGTGAGAAATTGCTAAGAAATTTGTCTTGGAGTTATTCATCCAAACCCTGAGCATGAAACAAGGTGGAGAAGTATTGCCTAAAGACAATGAAGAACTCCTCAGTTTCCTACCGCAACTGCCCTTCCTCATACCATACTGCCCTAATGCAGTTTTGTGTTGCCACTGTCTGAAACTTCTGGGCCAGGAGTCTGTCTGCCTTATCGGCCATTTCGTAATAATTTTGATTATGTAGAGCAGTTTCTTGGCTGCCTCTTTCACTTTTATTTGTTCTAGTTTCCCCCTTAGTCTGTTGACTACCTTCAGGGTTCTGGTTGTGCGTCCCCGTTTATGTTGGTCTTCTGCCTAGGAGATTTGGGTTTCCAGCTCTTCTTTATGTTGTTTGGCTAGGCGCTTGAATATTGCTGTGTGGAAAATTAGTTCACTGGGGAAAACCACCTTTGCTGCGTCCCAAAGGGATGAAGGAGACACCTCGCCATTATCATTTTGTGCAAAATATTGTTTGATGGTGTCTTTTATTCGGTCTCTCAGGGTTGGGTCTTGCAGTGTTCAGGTCCTATGGTATTGGTGTTTTTTGTGGCGTGTTGGGACTCACTAGCAGGGTACAGTGAGATAATGACTTGCTGTCTATGTTGGTATTTATTAGTTTGAGTAGCAGGGTTTATGAGACCAAGAAGTAGTCTAAACATGAATACGTTTTGTGGACATTGGAGTAGAATGTGTAGTCAATTTCCCCGGGATTTGTGGTGGCGCTAAGCATCCGCCAAGTCCATGTTCGGTATCCCGTGCATTAATGAGGAGGAGGGACAGGGTTCATCATGTCTGGGATGGGAGCGGTCTAGCTCAGGGTTCAGGTGGCTGTTGAGGTCTCCTACTATGATAACGTTGCCTGGTGCAAAATGAGAGATCCTAGGAAAAAGGTTGGTATAGCATCTTTCGTTATCCTTATAGGGCCATAAAGTGAGACAATGGTCAATAAGATGCTACCCAGAGTTCCTCTTAACCCCACCTGAGATCCCTCATAATCTGCGTATACTTTTTGTTATCTGGAAGGATAGGTCTTTGAAGAGGAGATTTGCCACTCCGCAGGACTTGCAGGTGTATGAGGAACGGAATTGTGCCGTATACCAGTACTAGTGCAGGTGCTTAGTGTCTATTTTAAGGATGCAGGTCATCTGCGGCAGTGCCCCCTCCACCCCCTTTTTGTCTAAGCCAGTTCAGTAGAGCTCTGTGCTTGATCAGGGAGTTCAGGCCCTGCACGTCAAGTACACAAAATAGGGAATTCATGCTATTTCACATGTGTGTTCCTGCTTGTGCACATAATATGGACAATGCAACATATGCCAGCTGTGTTATCCCTTGTGGTGAGTGTTATGTGTGTCAGCTGAGGTTGGAAGAAACAGGGACACCCTTGGGTGATAAACTGATAATTGTAACAAGGTAAACAAAGTGATCCCTATGACCCCCCATGTGGTCAGAGAATGGGAATCAAGCACACTGTGTAGGATTGGTATTTCGTAAACTAAATCTTCTCATGTTCAGGATAGATGGGGGCAGGCTCCTAGATCAAGCATGTGGGTCCCAATCCCCAAATAATTAGCTTCTGAAGAATAGTATCAGTTACTAGTGAGAGGCGATGTGGAGGTCCCTAGGCACGAACAAGCCTGGCTGTGCTGAGGTTTCTGGTTCTACAAGCTTGGCTCATAGTAGCATGTCTTCTTCCAATGAGGATTGCCTGCGCTCTTTGTCTCCTTGACATTGCTGCTTGTGGACCGTCTTTCATGCAGAGCGTGTCAATTGAAAGTGCCAGCCACTACCCTGATCCACAGGGTCCAGCCCCTCCTAGGTCTGGGACTGGTCCTTGTTTGGGGGTGTGTGGCATGCCCAGTACCTCATGGGCTTCCTACGGGGTGCATGCCGGGATTCGCTTATTCTTGGAGATGAAGAGTAGTCAGAAGGAGAACTTCCAACAGTAGAGGATTTTTTCTATTTACAGATGCTGGACTATTGCGCGAAGTTCTCTCCATCTGGCGACTGTGTGGTCTGAGATGTCTTTGTAGAGCAAGTTGGCATCTCTGCGGAATGTTATAGGTGCCTGCAGGCGAGCCATTTATATAATTTTTTCCTTTACAAGGAAGTAGTAGACCCTGGTGAGGATGTCCAAAAGAAGATTCTTGTGTTGCTGGTAAAGTGAGTACACTAGGTGGATACGATCTAGAAGGATCAGGGCATCATCAGGCTGTTGGAGGATGTGAGCAAAGAAGGCCTATACATGGGCCTCAAATGTTGCTGGGGGAATGTTTGGCGATATACCCAGATCTTAACATTAGTCCTCCTAGCGCAGTTTTCAAGGCCACTGAGTTTCTCGTACATCATCACATAGTCACTTTTAGCTTTTCCAGGTGAGCTGTTCGATCCACATTGGGCATTAGTGTTGTTCTGAAGGGATGCAATGTCTGTTGTGAAAGACACCCACATCTGGACATCCTCTTTTGTCACTGGGGCCTGAAGACCCTGGTTCACTTTTGGCTTTGGGGGTGCAGTTTAGGTGATGGGAATATAGGGTGTTTGCCTTTTGCAATAAGTGTTGATAGTGGAGGGGTGGGGGTTTTGGTTCTGCAAGCTGAGGGAAAAGGTCTGTTTATCCCAGGATGGTATTGGATAGTGTATTGAATAGTGGCGCTACCTTTGCATCTCATTGTGCCCCTCCTTCGCTATCACAATGTGGGTCAGGCCTTGTCCCGACTCACTCCTGCTTTCGTGGGCTCCTGCTGTCTGCTTCCTTGCCTCTTTCTGTCCTACACTGCTGTGCTGTCATTGTTAGTGGCGGGGGGACCGAGGGGGCTACCATCCAACCCCTGGAGTTCCTTGACTTTGACAGGGAC